>NC_051863.1:182648335-182918335 GCF_015732765.1 Culex quinquefasciatus
TGCCCATTTGCCGCAAGTTCCTCTGACAGTTTCGACGGCTTGTTCTTTTTTTCCATTTCAACTGTCATCTTCCGTACTGTGTTCGAGATTTCGGATAATTTAATTTCCACCCGGAATTCAATTGAAAAGTTTTTCGACTCGCCCTTTCAGGGTTAAGTTTCGGGTTGGATTTTGAAGTGAACGAGCAGCAGTTTAGTGTAACTCGACAACGAGGTTCTCGATTTCCTCGTAACGTCAGCTGTTTGCTCTATGTTGCAAAATACGCTCAGCCGTTTTCCGTGTGAATTGGCTGTGGTTGCGTGGAAAAGTTTGCTTGCCACAAATTTTAATTTTCTCACTCGAATCGCGTCCAACTCCAACTCCCATTTTGGTGGTTGTTTGTTGCTGAATTTTGTGAACCTCTCCGGCGAACGCGAAACACAGTTAAGGGGTAGTTTTTCCAACAACAGTCAGTGTATGTGTGTGTGTGTGTTTATATGCGTGAGAATGGTTTCATCGTGTGAAATGTTTTCCACGCTCGGTTAGGAGAACGAAAAAGGCGGATTCATATGTTTTCATTTTCCAACATTTCAACCCCTATAAAACCATACGGAGGAATTCAGAACGAGAAAGAATGTTTCACGGAATGGGGTGGTAAAGGCTCCTGGGATGAAGTGCTTTCTAACGAAAAATAAATCAGAGAGCACAACTTTTGATCGAAAATACTAGTGAAAACATGTGTCTGCTCAGCTTTCATATAGATACTTTTTTTTTGTAAGTAAATATTGTGAAAGGCTGGTAGAAGAAAAATCTGCTTTATTACAAAACATTACCTAATAATGATGCAAAATTTAAACTTTTCCTAAAAGACGAAATAATACACTATGTCCATTTTCAACTCGGAAAGGTGGGACAATTTCAGGAATGTTTCATTTTTGTACATTGAAAATCAGAACATTAGTTGCTTAAATATCGACTTTAGAAATTGGAAGGTTGTTTGGGTTGGACTTAGCAAACTTCAATTTTCCTTTTTTTCCTTTAAGCTGCTGTATTTCAGCAACTTGCGGTTCACTCTTAAATGTATTGGACAATTTGATAATGAACATTCTAAAGTTTAAAAAAAAATTCAAAAATGTTCACTCATAGTCACTATTTTGCAGTTCTCTAGGATTTCGGTCATTCGATTTTTTTTGTATTTTTTAATCCGACTGAAACTTTTTTGGTGCCTTCGGTATGCCCAAAGAAGCCATTTTGCATCATTAGTTTGTCCATATAATTTTCCATACAAATTTGGCAGCTGTCCATACAAAAATGATGTATGAAAATTCAAAAATCTGTATCTTTTGAAGGAATTTTTTGATCGATTTGGTGTCTTCGGCAAAGTTGTAGGTATGGATACGGACTACACTAGAAAAAAATAATACACGGTAAAAAAATTTGGTGATTTTTTATTTAACTTTGTCACTAAAACTTGATTTACAAAAAACACTATTTTAATTTTTTATTTTTGATATGTTTTAGAGGACATAAAATGCCAACTTTTCAGAAATTTCCAGGTTGTGCAAAAAATCATTGACCGAGTTATGAATTTTTTAATCAATACTGATTTTTTCAAAAAATCGAAATTTTGGTCGTAAAATTTTTCAACTTCATTTTTCGATGTAAAATCAAATTTGCAATCAAAAAGTACTTTAGTGAAATTTTGATAAAGTGCACCGTTTTCAAGTTATAGCCATATTTAAGTGACTTTTTGAAAATAGTCGCAGTTTTTCATTTTTAAAATTAGTGCACATGTTTGCCCAGTTTTGAAAAATATTTTTGAAAAGCTGAGAAAATTCTCTATATTTTGCTTATTCGGACTTTGTTGATACGACCTTTAGTTGCTGAGATATTGCAATGCAAAGGTTTAAAAACAGGAAAATTGATGTTTTCTAAGTCTCACCCAAACAACCCACCATTTTCTATCGTCAATATCTTAGCAACTAATGGTCCGATTTTCAATGTTAATATATGAAACATTTGTGAAATTTTCCGTTCTTTTCGAAAAAAATATTTTCAAAATTTTCAAATCAAGACTAACATTTCAAAAAGGCCAAACATTCAATATTACGCCCTTTTAAAATGTTAGTCTTGATTTGAAAATTTTGAAAATATTTTTTTCGAAAAGATCGGAAAATTTCACAATTGTTTCATATATTAACATTGAAAATCGGACCATTAGTTGCTGAGATATTGACGATAGAAAATGGTGGGTTGTTTGGGTGAAACTTAGAAAACATCAATTTTCCTGTTTTTAAACCTTTGCATTGCAATATCTCAGCAACTAAAGGTCGTATCAACAAAGTCCGAATAAGCAAAATATAGAGAATTTTCTCAGCTTTTCAAAAATATTTTTTTCAAAACTGGGCAAACATGTGCACTAATTTTAAAAAATAAAAAACTGCGACTATTTTCAAAAAAGTCACTTAAATATGGCTATAACTTGAAAACGGTGCACTTTATCAAAATTTCACTAAAGTACTTTTTGATTGCAAATTTGATTTTACATCGAAAAATGAAGTTGAAAATTTTTACGACCAAAATTTCGATTTTTTGAAAAATCAGTATTGATTAAAAATTCATAACTCGGTCAATGATTTTTGCACAACCTGAAATTTCTGAAAAGTTGGCATTTTATGTCCTCTAAAACATATCAAAAATAAAAAATTAAAAATAGTGTTTTTTAAATCAAGTTTTAGTGATAAAGTTAAATAAAAAATCACCAAATTTTTTTACCGTGTATTATTTTTTTCAGTGTAGTCCGTATCCATACCTACAACTTTGCCGAAGACACCAAATCGATCAAAAATTCCTTCAAAAGATACAGATTTTGAATTTTCATACATCATTTTTGTATGGACAGCTGCCAAATTTGTATGGAAAATTATATGGACAAACTAATGATGCAAAATGGCTTCTTTGGGCATACCGAAGGCACCAAAAAAGTTTCAGTCGGATTAAAAAATACAAAAATTAAAATTGAAGAAAAAAGACCGATTTCGTAGAGAATTGCTCAATAACGAAAAACTGCAAATATTTCACTGAAATCAAACATTCGGCACTTTATCAAACAATCTGTAAAGTTCACTTCGATTTCAAATTCAAAATTACATACAAAATGAGAACAAAAAATGTATGTATCAAACTGCATGTTTTTCCAAAAATCACTTTTTAAAATTCATAACACATATCTTTTCGGCACTATGTTTGACTTTACTTCTCAATGGCTAAAAAGTGGTTGGTTTTTTTTCTCCTAAAACATATCAAAATATAAAAAAAATGAGTTTTTGTCGTTAAAATTTTTTTGGTGTACCTTTTTTTTTGAACAGTCCTCATCAATATCAAAGACACTAAATTGATAAGAAATTTCCTTCAAAAGTTACATATTTTTCGAATATTTGCGTACCAAAATTGTATGGAGACTTGTATCGGTGAACCAATGACTCAAAATGGCTTTTTTGGTTTTAGGAATGGCTCCCACAATGTTTTAGCCAAATCAAAAAAAAATGACAAAATCGACCAATTTCGTAGACACTGTAAGTCACACCACTTTGATAGAATTTCAATTTACTTTTGAAATATTTTCCAACTAGTAAGGTTTGTCTTAAGATTATTATTTTAAAACATGGACTGGGGTAGCCCACACAAGTTCCACACACCATTGTTGAAAAAAAAAACAGTAGTGTTTAAAAATATTTACCTTAAAAATTCTTAGTTTGAATTCCAGGGTGACTTTGATAGTCATAGTTTTTCTTGTTGAAATCAGATTTAAGGTGTTCAAACTTTATTTTTAAGTCAAATGTACCATTTTTAAGGTTGCTAACATAGTTTTAACCCTTTTAGGCCTGAATTTTCAAAAAAATATTTTTTTAGTCAATGATGGGAAAATGATTCTTATGACCATACGAAAATTAAAGGCTAGTTTTGGAAATTTTGATATTTTGGTCATATATGACCCATCAGGCTCGAAAGGGTTAAAGGAGAAAAATCAATGTTTATATTTCGTTAACTGAGTTTATAAGCTTTTTAACAAATACGTTTAAATTTTAGGTTAAATTGTCAGATTTTTACCTGAAATTTGTTAAAACTAGTCTTTTTTTTTAATAAAATTACCGTTTAATATTACGTTTTGAACCGAATTAGAAGCAAAAATCAAAAGTTTTCACATTTTGTATGAAATTTGTTCAACTGAACATGCCCATAATACTAGAGATTTTTTGATTAATTTTTCAAAAACACATAATATTTATTATTTAAAAACATACTTTACCTTCTCCTAGTGGAAAATTGTTCAAGGAATCCGAAAATGCATTCCGTTTTCCGATTCGAAACCATGTTCGTTGAGAAAAACATGACATTTTGAGAAGATTTAAATAATGCTATTCATAGTTAACTAACTTTTTAAAATTTTCAAAATGTTATGATAAGTTCTTCTTGATGTACTTTAAACACTTCTCTAACACGTCTGATTCAATACCATCCCGTACGTTTTTAATTTGTACTCTTCATTTTGCGGAAAAATCTCAAACCTATCAAAGTCACCCCGGCAATCAAAGTAACCCCGTTTTACGGTTCTTTTGTTTTATAAAAAGCTTCGTTTTCAGGTAAAAGCTAATTTTAGGTTGAAATTTTAGGAATTTTTTTTATTTTATTTTTTAAAGAGTTCTCTCACTCCGAAAAACAAATTGGACATTCTAGGACCAAGCTTTAGGAGCTGAAAAATGGCCTAGCAAAGAATTAAAATTACGAAAAATTTGTTTTTCTAAGCGATACTCATTTGATTCTAAATTCTGCATGATATTTTAGAAACTATTGATCCGACTTTTAATGTTGAGAAGAAGAAACTTGATTAAAATTTTCTCAATCTTTTGAAATACATATTTTCAGATTGTGATTCAAAGTCGTGAGACTTGTGAAACGTGATTTTAAAATTTTTTAAATTTACAATGGCATTAACTCGAAAACGGTGAATTTTATCGAACATTCACAAAAGTACTTTTTAATTCCAACTTTCAAATGAGTTTTGGTTTTTTTTTGGGGGGTACGAAAATACGGTACGGTACTTTCGAAAAATCACAATTTTTTGGAAAAAAATCTTAACTAAACTCAACCTCTAAAGTAAAATGAATTTCTACGATTTTGCAAATCGTCTTTTCTTTATATATTTTTGATTTTGATGAAACTGTGTCCATGCATTCGCTATGTTAAAAAGAGATATCTCGTGCAACTTTGCAGGTTGATCATAAAAAATGGGTACCGCGAATCGGAACTACAGTCAGAATAGGGACAGCACGTTTTAGAGCACTTAAAATTTGGGAATAAATGATGACATTTTGTTGCTCTGAGTCTGGTCTAATCGAAACCACTTCAAAACATCAAAATGACTCGATTATCCGAAGCCTAGATTATCCGAAGGTTTGTATGTAACTTCGTTTAATCGAATCATGACCAAGCAAAATTTTGTTTTGTGTTTTTTTTATTACTTTTTACATCAAATTTAAGTTCTGAGACCCCATTTCATGAACTTAAGAGCGAGTCCTCGAACAGGGCATACCCCTTTGTATGGGACGTCGTTTGGATCTCACCTCAAACTAGCATCTAGGTCAACGGGAAGTGGGGCAAATCGGGACACAAAGTTTGAAGATTCAAAAACGTCAAAAATCTTAAAAAGGCTATAACTTTGGCAAAATTCAAAAAAAAGTAAAAATTCAAAATGCATCTGAAAGTGCTTAAAAACTGCAACAAAATGCAGGAAGAAGCACCCCTATTGGTTAAATCTAAAGGGAGTTATTTAACTTCAAAAGAGAGTTATTTAACTTTTATTTTTTAAAGGGTTAAAATGGATGAAAATAAACATTTTTATGCATGTTTCTATTATGAAATTGTCTCAGGAGCACGAATATGATAAAATTATCATCAGAAAATGGGATCTAAAATCACTAATAGTAAAAGTGTCTATATAATGTGTTAAACTGCCCAAAGCGTTTCTAGTCTCAGATGTTAGTCCCAGATGTCCCCTACAAGCTGCAGGTCAAACCGAGTTGATATCTGGATGGAACACTTTTTTATTTCAGTTTGAAAATTATGCTATTTTTTCACTAAAATGCCAATAACTCCCTTTAGATTTAATCAATTGGGGTGCTTCTTCCTACATTTTGTTGCATTTTTTAAGCACTTTCAGATGCATTTTGAATTTTTACTTTTTTTTTTTTAATTTTGCCGATTTGCTATTTTGGCCAGATGCTAGTTTTATATGTACAAACAACCCCTGAAAATTTCAGGCAGATTGGTGATGTCGATGCGAGATGGAAATGCTTTGCTCGTGGATTCGCTCTTAATTATATGAGACTTTTAACAAAACAATATATTTTAAAAAGATAACAAGATTCATAAGATAATAAAATAAACGTCACAACAACCAACAATTGCGCTTCAAAAAAAAAATCATGATTTTTCAGCCTGCCCGCACACGTTTTTAATCCGAAACTCATTTAGTTAAACGATTTTTAATTGCTTTTCGAGGGAGGCAGCAGCAGTGCGAATCAGGAAATGGAAAAAAACAGCCAACATAAAAGGAATCCTTTTTTTTTCAGCGGCCGTCACAATTTTGGTTGATTTTTTTTTGTCTCCCCCGCTTTCCTTTTCATTGAAAATAAGTAGCTTTCGGGCATCGTATCGCAACAGCAGCAGCGGCGGGATAACGCGTCTTTCAGGGCCGGCCCGAGATCCTTCGGTGGCACACAAAGGCAATTTTTCCGGGGCCATTCGTTTGGATTTATAAAGTTTTCGGCCGGGAAATAAAAAAAAAATAAAAGTTCCTGCCAGCCAACCCCGCGCGCAGTGCGATTTTTGTACGAGGGCCCGATCCGGCAGAGTTGTTTGCGTTTTTGTTTCATATTTTTCTTTGTGATATTGTTATTTTTTGTTTTGTTTTTGCAAACTTTTGCAGGAAAGGCATTCGTTATGGTTTCATTCGGTGGAGTAAGGAGTTTTTTTTTGTTGAAATCATTAGGGAAATTTATTACGGATCAGGATGAACTGAGGGAATACATTATATTCGAAAATTTTGCATGAGGCTTTTTCAAGGATAATCTATGCCGTTTATTCATTAAAATTTACTGATTTTGCAGCAAGGTTTTTGAACGAACCAATAAAGTGATATTAAAAGCTGTAGCTTTCATTTTTGTTGCGAATATTTGAAGATTACACCGGCCAACAAAAATTCAGCGCAGGCTCAAGTCGAGGGGAATCATGAAGTTTGAGGTCCTCAGAAACACATGCACTTTGAATTTTATAAAAATAGTTAGACAGGGCCGAATGGTTTTTCTCCAAAGTTTTCATATAAAATTAGTGCTGTTCGCTTAATCCAAATATTGCATGCAACTTTTGAATTATATGCAAGAAAGACGAACCGCCCTAATTCTCCATTAAAACTTTATAAACATGTATAGTGGAAAATGTCAGGGGTTGGTATGAGCACACAATTGAACTTTTTTTTAATCTGTTTCCAGGGCATAAAAATATGCATTTTTAACTAAAAAAAAATGCAGACAAAGGTTGCCACGATATCTCAACACTGCCTCGACCAAATCGGCTCAAAATTTGGGTGAAGACTTGTTTAACCGATCTTGTGTGCATGGGAAAGCCGATTTTCTAAATGTTGATTTTGAAAAAAAAATATAAAAATAAAAATATGGTTTTGTTTTTCTTATTCAAAACGTCAGTTTTGATTTTTGCATTAAAAAAAGCAGAATTAAAAAATCGGACTTCGTCAAGCACACGGAATATATCTAAGGAGTCTTCACCTCAAATTTCAACAAATTTGGTCCATCCCATCTCGAGATATCGTGCAACCATGAATCAATTCGGTGTTTAGAGAAAAACGCTAACAAAGTTCGACAGCTGCCTTTGCGCACGGCCAAAATTTCAAATTTTAACCATCTTTTTCTCATTTCAATCATGAAATATCTTCATCAAATTTC
The DNA here is from genome assembly GCF_015732765.1 of Culex quinquefasciatus. Lineage (NCBI taxonomy): Eukaryota > Metazoa > Arthropoda > Insecta > Diptera > Culicidae > Culex > Culex quinquefasciatus. The sequence goes on from NC_051863.1 coordinate 182,656,336, forward strand.
AGGAGTGAATAAAAATCATCTTTTTTGTGATTTTTTATGAATTTTCTGTAATATGACATTTTGTGATTTTCTACATTAAATTAACCCCTTGAAGACAAAAACATTCAAACATATTCAATCGTTTAAAGCCAATTATTTCCAAAATCGGCTCTCAGTATTCAACTCGGGATATTTATGAAATTTTTTGATTGATTTTTAATGATATGAAATGTAACATTTAATTTTTTAGCACAATTTTATTAAAAGAATTTTGATATTATTTTTGTATCAATTTTTGATTCTAAAATTTCGAAATAAACTTTACAAAAAGCCAACAATTTCTCAAGAGATTCATTTTTAGGCATTGGGTATAATAGGACTCTAGGGCGTCCAATTTTCCCGGGTTTTGAATTTCCCGGGAAACGGGAAAAATATTTTTGAAATCCCGGGATCCCGGGAAAATTTTAAAACAGTATTAAAATCTTTTTTTTTTCATTATATTTGCATGTTTTTCAAGCTTCAAATCATAGAATAAGCTCAATACTATTCATTGGTGGTAATCTACACATCAACCTAAACAAGGATATCAGTTTTTAGGTAGCTTGAAAGATTTTTTTTGTTGAGCTTTGGTTTCTTATCTTGTATCTTATCCAATGTGTTTCAAATTAACAAAGTCTCTTATCAAAACATATTTTTTATCTGTCATGACTAGAAAAGCCTCTTTTTAAATGTCTTAAATAACAAATAAAAATACAACAAATAAAATTATACCAGTAAAATTTTGGATAAGTTTAGCCATTCATGTTGTATATACAAAATATTAATCAAGTTGTCTTAAGGTCATTACCGCCAACTTGGGAAAATCGGGACTACAGTCTTATTAGGTACAGGAGATTTGAGAGCAGTTCATTTGGAGATCGGTGTACTAATTGTTTTGCTCTGTTCCTGTTTAAACCAAAATCAATCTAAATAATTAAAATATTATGCAATAAAAAAATATTAAAACAGCTGTGTTCATTCGATAAATTTGTCTTGATTTGCCAAAAATGTTTCATGAAAAATAATTTAAAATGATATTATTATTTAAATTTATAATCATAAATATACGTAGTCTTTCCAAAAACATATATAATTTGGTACAAAATATTTAGAGCGCTAGCCAGTTTACTGATCGGTATTTTTTTTTACAAGTTACAGTTTTTTACAAGTAAGTCAAATTTATGCTGATACCTTGTTTGAATAGGTCCTATAAACAAAATAAACATATGAAAACATAAAAGCTTGTAGGACCTTTTCAAACAAAAACTCTGGATACATCCTTTATATTTTGTTTTTATTTTTTATCGATGTTTACCTATACCCAAAATTCAGAGTCGAGATAATCGTTCTCTCAAAATTTATTGAGGGCTCAGTGCCAAAATCGATAGAATAATGGTACCAACTCACACCATCATAACAAATGAGTTCATTCGTTAGTTGAATCAATAAATCTCCAACAAGTGTCATACATCGACTTCTGACTCCTCCTTGGTCACCAAGCTGTGGTGGCCGAGGCAGCTAAGTCATTGGATTGGTTTGTCAAAGGTCTCTGGTTCGATTCCCGTTGTCGACACTTTTGGTTTTTGTTTGACGGATGAACTTTTTTTGCAAATGAACCTCGAGAGAATAGTTCTATTGCCCATCTCGAGATGTGTTCTCTGCGTCCATGAATGGTACCACTATTCTCTCGACTCGAAACAATCATTCTCTCGGACTAGCGCTGCCAGTTTTGGGTGTATTTTTACAACAAAACCTAAATTTGCAGACAACAGTTTTACATTTTTCCAATTTTGGAAATTCTCGGGACAAAATAACAAAAATCCCGGGATTCGGGAATTCTCGATTTTGGAAAAATCCCGGGAATTTTGTCCCGGGAATTCCCGGGATGGACGCTAATTTTTCTCAAGATTCTAACATTAACCCTCTACAACCCAACCCCGCCTCTAGACGGGCTTCTATCTAAAAAATCGCTAAAAATCCATTTTTCACTCAATTTTTGATCTCTGCAAAGCATTGGAAAGAAGAAATCTTAAAATTTTAATGAGTTCATGTTTTGGAAATTTGACTTGTTTTATGTGACTGCCAATGTGCCAATGTTTAGAAAAAAATGTCGTTTTTTAGGTGCCAACTTTTGCAGCGTTTTTGATTACTATTACCTTTATATTTAGTAAAAAGAAGTATGCAGTATTTTTTTAGTGTCCCAGACTATGCCTCTACGCAGGAAACGTAGAAAACAAGCAAAAAATTAAAAAAGTGACTAAAAACAGGGAAAAAAATAGAAAGGCAAAAAGTAATATGATTGGAGGTGGTAAAATAGGCCAAATACTTCTAAAAACAAAGATTAACTAAATAAGATAAATGCAAATTAAAATAATAAAAATAAAACAAGAGAAGTAAAGTTTTTCGTAGAACAAAAGTTGCTCAAAATGACCTTCTGAACACGGAAAAAATAAAAAATTTGGGCAGTACAGGGTTAAAATTTTCTCAGCATTAGGAAAAACAATTGCTTTGGTGAGCATTTCCGCCGCGAAGCGTTTTCAAATTGCAAAAAAAAAAAACATAGCAAATTGAAGAATACAGCATAAGTACTTGGATGGCTGCAGATTAGGGTGGCCAGAATATGGGACTTTTTTTTCAAAACCTCGCTCCACGAGCTGAATATTGTTCTTTGAGCTATTTGAGGACTCTGGGCCAAATATGAGCCAAATCGGTCAACATTTACCCATTGATACTGGGAGGTGAATTTTGTATGGGAAAAATCGAAAAAAAATGTATGGAAAACCCAATTTTCTTGCGGTTTGTTCCTCGCGAAGCGCTACTTCCATGCAAATATTCTGAAAAGTGAGATTATCATTAGAAATTTAAGGCTCTACAACTTTGTACAACATACCAAGGGAGTAAAACTCGATCTTGAAACGTTATTTGCGATTTAAAAAAAGTCATATTTGTATGAAAACCGTTTTTTCACCAACTTTAGGCTCGGAAATAAATGGGCTAATCTTAACCAATTTCGCTCAAAATTTACACAGAGTTTTCCACTTGTCGAGTAGGGGGTAATTTCTTCTGGGCACCCTAATTCAGATCAAAAAGGTCATTACATTGCCATGTTTGAGCTTTCAACATTCGTTTTTTTTTTTTTTATAGAATTGAAATTGAGGAAAATTAAATCTGCCAATTAGTTTTCGAGTATCCCAATTCGGTCAATCGGCTGATTTCGGAGAGACATGCTTAGTTCTGACTTTCTTTATTAGCGCTATTTTAAGTTCCCTACATTTTTACCTTCATCGATGTCGAAAGGTCAAATTTTTCATGTTTGTAAAACAATATGTTCAAGTCTTTTTTCTAGATTTTCGTTTGTTCGAATCTCTATAGATCAATGCAAATGCTGCATTTCAAGCATCAGATTGGTCCACAAAAATTTTCCTGAGGCAGGATTTTTTTCCTCCTCAGCATAGCTGAAAGTGGACTCTGGAAGGCTAAATACCTTTTACAGCACTAACTGAGCGAGGCAAACGAGGAGGCAGCAGAAAAAAGTTCGACCCACTTTCCCACTTGCTTGACCTTATCTGTCCGCACGAGACCGGCTGCTCAGAAGCAAAAATCACTTTTCACAGAGAAAGAAAAGGAAAATATTCAAAAACAATTTAAATTTTTTAAATGAAGAAATAGTCAGATTTATGAATTTTAATCTTTATTTCGCAATTATGGCTAATTCCCAGCACATTCTCACTGCTAGTGGATACACTCGAAAATATCTTCCGCCGATGCTGCTCCATTTTTACGGTTCCCCTTATCGTGGACGACAGTTTTGCGAGGACTTTTTTTCTATCTCCCCTCCCGATTCTACTCTCGTCACGCCCTGCGGGCTCACGGCAGGCTCAACTTAAACGCAATCACGTCCGCTCGTTACTCAAAGTTCCACAGCATCTTCTTTGGGTACACACTCGAGCGACGCCACCTGGCTTCGAACGAGGACACACTTTCGGTTAGCCTTTTAGTCCTCTCCGTACTGGTACTGTGTCAACCATAATTGGGGCAAGTTTGCCATAATTACTTTTGCGTTGGCACCGGAGTACTTATGGTGATTCGTTAATTTTTGTCTGCCGTCATCAAAGTCGAAAAAAAAGCAAAACTCAACGGCAACACTGGCGTTACTACTTTGTCTTCGTTAGTTTTATTGTATCATCGAAGAGTTTAAAACAATGTTGTTGTAAGCTCCTAAAAAAAACTTTTCGAAGAAGCTTTAATCTCAACGTTGGTTTTTTAACCTGTGGTAATAGTGTTACCTAGGTGGAAAAACGAAAACAAACTAACAAAAAAAATGTGTTACCAAACTTACCAACTATTGCTTGCAATTCGAGTTCTGAAAAAAAAAGAAACATCTTTAGTTTGTCTTTGATAAGTTTTTTAGCAGTAGAATGTATCAAAAATAAATAGTAACTAATATCAAATGTCACTAATACTTTAAATTTTACCATACTAAATGCAATCTGTCAAAATATAGCAAAAAATAAGAATCGGAAATCGTAAAACAACAATCAACAACAACAATGAACAATGAACAATAGGAAGACCTCTGTAATTACTCTTAGCTTTAAGATCAATGTTATTACAAAAGCCGACTTGGTCCTAACCAGGTCCCAGTACTGGAAAGGACCAAATAGAAAATAATTTTATGAAAAAATGAACAATGAACAATGAACAATGAACAATGAACAATGAACAATGAACAATGAACAATGAACAATGAACAATGAATAATGAACAATGAACAATGAACAATGAACAATGAACAATGAACAATGAACAATGAACAATGAACAATGAACAATGAACAATGAACAATGAACAATGAACAATGAACAATGAACAATGAACAATGAACAATGAACAATGAACAATGAACAATGAACAATACACAATAAACAATGAACAATCACATTTTTTTGATAACGCTGACCTACAAAATTTCTGCGCAGGCTCAACTCGAGAGGAAGCATGAAGTTTGGAGTCCCCAAATCCACGTGAATTCTCAATGCTCTACGAAATCGGTCTTTTTTCTTAATTTTTTTTTTATCCGGCTGAAATTTTTTCAGTGACTTTGGTATGCCCAAAGAAGCCATTTTGCATAATAAGTTTGTACATATAATTTTCCATACAAATTTGGCAGCTACCACAACTCAATAAAAATGACAAAAATGATTTATGAAAATTCAAAAATCTGTATTTTTGGAGGAATTTTTGATCGATTTGGTGTCTTCGACAAGGTTGTAGGTATAGATAAGGAAAACATTGAAAAAATGATACACGGTAACAAAATTGATGATTTTTAACGGGTTGCTTCCAGTTCGACGTTGTCGTGCTAGCTTGTGTCAAGATAGCAAGACAAAATTAAGGCTTCTTCCATATGAAGAGTGACAATAATGCGCGGAGTTTATTTATTTTATTTATTATTATTTTTTTTGAAAGAATATCTCAGGATGAAATTGAACTTTGGGGATCTATGAAGGTCAAAAGGTGAGCCATTGTAAGCTGCACAAAAATGGCGTTCTTAACTCAATTTTGCCCAAAATGCACGTGCGACAAGATTGCACGACAACAACGGGTTGCTTTCGCTGGTCCTGGCAGATTTGCTTGCGGCTCGCTCGAAGTGGCGGGGGAGCAGTTGTTTCGACGAGGCAAAATTGTGTTTAAAATAAATTTCAACTTTTCAACTTCATTTTTCGATGTAAAATCAAATTTGTAATCAATAAGTACTCAAGTGAAAACTTGATAAAGTGCACAATTGTCAAGTTATAGCCATTTTCAGTCAAGTTGTTTTAAGTTGCAGTTATTTATTTTTTTTAATAAGTTCACATTTTTGCCCATATTTGAGAAATTTTTTATGAAAAAATGGGAAAATTCATAGGGACGACCAACTTTTTCAAAACTTTTATTCGTAAAATCGCGATAACTCGTGATGTTTACAACCAAACTCCTTATGTCTATATATCAATTTTTTGTAATTGTCTGCTCTACAACTTTGTAGGACATTGTTACACTCTAAAAAAACCCTGTAAAGTTAGAAAAAACACGAAATTTTAAAATGAAAAAAAAAGTTCTAAATGAAAAAATGACCCTTCTGGGTCAATGTAGATTCGAAAAGTACATTAAATTTCCCATAAAATGACATGTTCCAAAAGTTTTTACAGTCGAGTAACGGAAAATGGGAGAATTTTTAAAACTTTTTAAGTGTTTTTTTCGTTTTTCGGAATTCTGAGTACGCGATCAAATCGGGCGTCTAATTTTACATAAAATTTCTATCTCATCACCGTTTCAGGCTGCAAATTATTGAAAAACACCTTTTTTTCGCATGTTCAAAACTGGAAGGGGTCGTACCGCCCCTCCGTAACGAGATATCAAAAAACGGACCTCGGATTCATGATCAGGAACAAAAGTTACCCCTTAGGACAAAGTTTAACGCAAAACGAAGAGGGGTCGGGGCAACTTTTCCCGATTTCGTGTGAGTTGGTAGAGAATTACCCATATCCAATTTTTTTTCCAAATCAAGACTATTATTTCAAAAGAGCGTAAAATTTATTGTTTGGACCAATATTTCGATTTTTTGAAAAAATAGTATAAAAATCACAACTTATTCAAAGAATTTTTGCACACTCTGCAAATTTCTTAAAAGATGGTATTCGGCCCTGTCTTACTATTTTTGAAAAATTCAAAAACTTCATGTTTCCCCTCGAGTTGAGCCTTCGCAGTCATTTTTTGTAATTTTTTGTAGGTCAGTGTAATGTGAATGCCTAAAATTCAACAAACATTGACACCCACATTAAAGTCGTAGACTGTGAGAACGTCACGTCCCAACGAGCATTAATTTTCAACAAATCGTAAAACCAATCAACAGCTCAATCAGGCTCCAACAAAATAGAAAAGAAACAACAAAAAAAAAAACACTAAGCCTAACTGCCACATCTGCTCCAAATGTTGCTGCCAGCCTGTTGGCTCCCACTAGCTAGCGCAGGCTCGATTTATGATTTATTTATTTTAAACACAATTTTGCCTCGTCGAAACAACTGCTCCCCCGCCACTTCGAGCGAGCCGCAAGCAAAACTGCCAGGACCAGCGAAAGCAACCCGTTGTTGTCGTGCAATCTTGTCGCACGTGCATTTTGGGCAAAATTGAGTTAAGAACGCCATTTTTGTGCAGCTCACAATGGCTCACCTTTTGACCTTCACAGATCCCCAAAGTTCAATTTCATCCTGAGATATTCTTTCAAAAATAATAATAATAAAATAAAATAAATAAACTCCGTGCATTATTGTCACTCTTCATATGAAAGAAGTTTAAATTTTGTCTTGCTATCTTGACACAAGATAGCACGACAACGTCGAACTGGAAGCAACCCGTTAATGCCATGTTTTTCAGCGTGGTGCCCGGCAAAAGTGGCAACACATTTTGGACGGGGGGAGCAGCTGCACTAAACGCGATGGGTGGTGGGGGGGGATTGACGAGAGCAAATTTGATGCACTCGCTGGCTTTTAGCACAAGAGCAAACATTAGTCAGCCGCTTGAATAGCTGCACCGCCACGGATTGGTTCGGGGGTTTGAAAACAGAAATAAATGAGAAAATTAAAAAAAAAATCATTTTTTTTTTGGTAGACAGTAAACTTTGAACGATTTGTTCAACAGTCTAGAAAAAAACCTTTATATTTTTCTGAAGAAAGAAAAAATCAGTCTTTCCGTAGTCCGCCCAGCCTCCACGTCAGCCTGATTTGTTGACCTATGGATGCTTTTATCACCGTTTGGCAGATTGTCCGCGCTCTCCAACGGATCGTGTCCACATCCACATGATTTAGTATCGCGTAGAGCGGTGCTGAAAAACACACACATTTTATGTAAATATAAAGCAAAAGCCGCCCACCACTACGCTGGGAATTAGCCGCAGGCACGTCAGTGACTAATTGAGGAATGATAAACATCAGGAGAGCTTTGCTCAACGGGTTTCGAAACATTGGGCAGTTCCAGGTTAAATCAGCAAAATCCAGTTCAAAATTGTTTCAACCTGGGTCACATTTCGTGTAGATGAGCAAAAAAACTTAGTGCGTCTCCATTAAAAACTAGTTTCAGCAACTGCAGGTTTTAAAAAGTACATTTGAATATTCTGCTAGAATTTCTACATTTCAAAGTAGGTAATTCTCTACCAACTCACAGAACTCGGAAAAACTTGCCCCGATCCCTCTTCGATTTGCGTGAAACTTAGTCCTAAAGGGTAACTTAGTACGACCCCTTCAATTTTTGAAAAAAGAGGAACAGATCTCTACGAAATCGATCTTTTTTAATCAATTTGAATTTTTGTGTTTTTTAATCCGGCTGATTTTTTTTGTGCCTTCCTTATGCCCAAAGAAGCCATTTTGCATCATTAGTTTGTCCATATAATTTTCCATACAAATTTGACAGCTGTCCATGCAAAAATGATATATGAAAGTTCAAAAAACTATATCTTTAGAAGGAATTTTTGATCGATTTGGTGTCTACGGCCATGTTGTCGGTATGGATAAGGACTACACTGAAAAAAATGATATTTTTTTATGATTTGTAATTTCACTTTTTGTCAATAAAACTTGATTTGCAAAAAACACAATTATTTCTGATATCAAATGCAAACTTTTCATAAATTTTCAGAATGGGCCAAAAGTCATTGTGACAAAAATTCGAATTAATGGTCTAAAAAAAATTTGATTTAAAATCGAATGTGCAATCAAACTACTGTAGGGAAATTTTGATAAAGTGCACCGTTTTCATGTTAAAGCGATTTTTAGGTAACTTTTTTGATAACTGTCGCAGTTATTCATTTTTTGAAATTTGTGCACGTTTGCCCACTTTTGAAAAAAAAAATTAAATAGCTGAGGAAATTCTCTATATTTTGCAATTTTGAACATTTTTGATACGACTTTGATTTGATTTGATTTTAAAACAGGAAAATTGATGTTTTCTAAGTCTCATCCAAACAACTCATTATTTTCTAATGTCGATATCTCGGTAACAAATGGTCCAATTTTAATTTTTAAATATGAAACGTTGGTAAACTTTTCCGATCTTTTCGAAAACAATATTTTAGTTATCAAGGATTTCAAAAGCATTCTATATTGTTTTAAACTCCAGATTTTTAGAACAATTCTTACTTTTTGAAAAAATAACCAAATTTCATGTTTTTGTGATATTGGTTTCGAATGATCGGAAATTTTTAATAGATATCGATAGTTAAAGGAATTTTCAAAGACTAAAAATGTTTACAAAATTTCTTATTTTCGTGATATCTTTATGGACTATCCACAAACCACGTGGACGCTTTTTTTTAATTCAAGTAAATATTTTTTGAATATTTTCAACTGGTAAGGTATATCACACAATTATTATTTAAAAAATATGTACTGGGGAAGGCCACACTAGGTCCATGCACTATTTTATAGTTCACTAAGGTTATAAACATTTCAAAAGTACACATAAATTTTAGGTAAAACTTGTTATTTCCTAAAATATTTTGGCTGATTTTTGAGTGACAAATATGGTCCCAGAGGTTCAAGGTAAAACGAAGTTGGCATAAAAGACCGATGTCACCGACAATCAAAACCGAATTCCAAACCCTGAAAAGCGTTTTTAAGGTGAGAGATTTCTCTACAAATTTGTTATAACAAATATTTTTTAATGATCGATCCACCTACAAGGCAAGATCAATTGAAAACCCATACCAAATATCCAAAACCTTAAAATTTTGAAAAACGTAATTTTCACCGATCGAATATTTTCATATTTATAGATTTTAGTTTAGGCCGGCAAAACACAACTTTCTACGTGAGCAGTTCTCTCAGGTTTCGGTCATTCGTCATTTTTGTATTTTTTAATCCGGCTGAAACTTTTTTGGTGCCTTCGGTTTGCCCAAAGAAGCCATTTTGGATCATTAGTTTGTCCATATAATTTTCCATACAAATGTTGCAGCTGGCGATACAAAAATGATGTATGAAAATTCTAAAATCTGTATCTTTTGAAGGAATTTTTTGATCAATTTGGTGTCTTCGGCAAAGTTGTAGGTATGATTATGGACTACACTGGGAAAAACTTTTTGTTACTAAAACTTGATTTGCAAAAAACACTATTTTTTCATTTTTTGATATGTGTGAGGACATCAAATGCCAACTTTTCAGAAATTTCCAGGTTGTGCAAAACATCTTTGACCGAGTTATGAATTTTTGAATCAACACTGATTTAAAAAAAACCAAATTTGGTCGCAAAATTTTTTCAACTTGATTTTTCGATGTAAAATCAAATTTGCAATCAAAAAGTACCTCAGTGAAATTTTGATAAAGTGCATCGTTTTCAAGTTAAGGCCTTTTTTAGGAAACTTTTTTGAAAATAGTCACAGTTTTTCATTATTTTTTAATTAGTGCATATGTTTGCCTACTTTTGAAAAAAATATTTTTGAAAAGCTGAGAAAATTCTCTATATTTTGCTTTTTTGAACTTTGTTGATACAATCCTATGTGCTGAGATGCCATGCAAAAGTTTAAAAACATGAAAATTGATGTTTTCCAAGTGTCGCCCAAACCGATCTCTTCGATTTTTTTTTTCTAAATTTTCAAACCAAGAATAACATTTAAAAAGGGCGTAACATTGAATACTAGGCCAACAACTTTGCCCTGCAACTTTGCTGAAGACACCAAATCGATCAAAAAATTTCTTCAAAAGATACAGATTTTTGAATTTTTATACATCGTTTTTGTATGGACAGCTGCCAAATTTGTATGAAAAATTATATGGACAAACTAATGATGCAAAATGGCTTCTTTTGGCATACCGAAGGCACCAAAAAGTATCAGAGGGATAAAAAAAATACAAAAATTAAAATTCTAAAAAAAGACCGATTTCGTAGAGAACTGCTCACGTATAAATCTCCGATGGGGTGTCTCGGTTTATAATATTTTGTTCTAGGCACGTCGTGCATTTCTTTGAAAAATAATCTCATTTTTCAGAAAACTACATGTATTAAAAAATCTATTATTTTCTTAGAAAGTATTTTGTTTTCTTTTTGATTTCTTTACGTGTGTTTAAAAAAATGGTATAAGAAATTATCAAATTGAATTTTAATTACAGTTCATTTCATGTTCATATAACAAATCATCAAAAAACGCAAAAACAATTCCAGTATTTTCTCTGAAATTACGTAGTTTTGACAATATTTTAAGTATCGTAAACCAGGGTGACATTTCCGGGATTTAAATTTATTTTTGAAATATTATTTAAACCCTGATGATTTATATTTTTAAAACATGTAGTGTGCCCGGTCACAGAATGTCCTTGTACGTTTTTGATTTTCTTACAAAAGAAAGGTTTAACGTTTGCTTTTGGAAAAACCGCTTCTCTCAGAAATCTTAATAATTCGTGCACGGCGACGAATGGTCCTAGAAAAAATTACTATTGGGTAATTCTTCGCCAACTCACACAGCAGTTGCCCCGACCCCTTTTCGATTTGCGTGAAACTTTGTCCTAAAAGGTAACTTTTGTCCCTGATCACGAATCCGAGGTTCGTTTTTTGATATCTCGTGACGGAGGGGTGGTACGACCCCTTCCATTTTTTAACATGCAAAAAAAGATGTGTTTTTCAATAATTTGCAGCCTGAAACGGTGATGAGATAGAAATTTGGTGTCAAAGGGACTTCTATGTAAAATTAGACGCTTGATTTAATGGCGTACTCAGAATTTCGAAAAAAACTTATATTTCATCGAAAAAAACACTAAAAAAGTTTTAAAAATTCTCCCATTTTCCGTTACTTGACTGTAAATTTTTTTGGAACATGTCATTTTATGGGAAATTTAATGTACTTTTCGAATCTACATTGACCCAGAAGGGTCATTTTTTCATTTAGAACAAAGTTTTTCATTTTACAATTTCGTGTTTTTTCTAACTTTGCAGGATTATTTTTTAGAGTGTAACAATGTTCTATAAAGTTGTAGAACAGACAATTACACAAATTTTGATAAATAGACATAAGGGGTTTGCTTATAAACATCACGAGTTATCGCGATTTAACGAAAAAAAGTTTTGAAAAAGTTGGTCGTCATCGATCATGGCCGTTTATGGTCACCCGCGACAGACACAGACGACAAAACAAAGAGAAACGCAAAAAGTAACTTTTTCAAAACCGCTCTATTTGTGTCTTCTATCATTGGAAAACCGCTCGTAAAAACCACAATTTTTATAAGTCAGATTTGTAGCCGTGGGGTCGGAGACGAGCATTTTATTTTTCGATTTGCAATTTTCGACCAATAAATGTGGTCAAAGCCATTTTTAGAGGTATTTTTTGGACTATTTACAGATAACACTATCAAATTAGAAGAATTCAGTTTCAAACAAAAAACCATTGGAAAACATGCGCGATTAACTGCTTGGGCCCAAAATTTAAAGATTTTTCAAAATTTATTTCCAGAGATATCGTCCTATTAGTGTTTTAGGTCTTATTTTTACCCTATTTATTCCTATCAAATTTTTGGTTTTATACAGAATCATATACTGAACATAAAATTCGAAGACCCGGCTCGTTCTCGCTTGAAAGATCGATAAGTCGTCAAGTCGAAGCATAAACGCTAGCCCATTTACGCTTACACGTTTTACGCTGCGCGTGAAAACGGTTTTTCTGGCTTATAATAATAGATAGACAAAGTGCTATATCGATGCATTTTTTTAAATTAAATCTTAGACTAATTGAAGACTGAGTACCCTTTTCTCTAATGATGTGGATCCAATTTGTTTTCCCTTATTAAATATAGTAATTTTGTGTACCTGTACCTCTGCATTTTAAAGTAAAATGGCATTCGAGATTAAGCCTAAAAAGATTCAAAGGTTAAGGTCAAATTCTCACGGGTACTATCATTATGTTTCTGAAAAAGGTCCATCTGAAACTAATTTCTTCAATTTAAGCTGAAAATTGCTGGTTGCCCACGAGTATCCTTTTTATGCTTTCTTAATTTACAATGTCACCATTCTTAATAGCTCCTAATTCTTTCATAACGGACTGCAAATTTACGGCGCTCCCTAATTGAATAAACCTTCCGTTACTTCTGCAAACAAAACTTTTGCGCACTTATCAGTGTCACCGATGTGGCATTTTTTTCCACTCCAATGGCACTTTCCCGAGTGTTCCTGGCGAGCAAACGGTTTGGGAAAAGTTTCCTTAAAAGCCAGCCAACCATTTTTGCCAGCCAGCCAGCCAGCGAAGCTTCGAAACCCAATTAGGGGAAAGTTTTAATGTGGCCATAATTTTATTTGCGCCTTGCTTATCCCACTAATCCCTTTACATCTCGACCAATTTAAGTTGATAATGACTATTTGTTCGGTGCAGCACCAGCAAACCACAGGGACCGGGTTGCTTGTGGTGGGGTGGGGTGGGAAACACTGTGTTGGTCAGTTGTCTGTCTGCAACGGAAGCTGAAAGTTTTTTTTTTTTTTTTGAGTTGGAAGTTGTATGATATTTATCAGAATTTAAATTCAAAGAAACTTATTAAACAGTGAATAAAAGTGATTTGTCGAATACAAATTTCACAAATATTCGCCAAAAAGACTAAAACATTGCTCAACTTTCCACAACACTTGTGCCCACTCTGTTGCCATGTTTTGCTTTATTTATGGTCCGTCGCGGGGGTAACATCAGTTTATTAAGGGAATATAGTCAAAGTGTGCCCAAAGCTCCTTACGATCATGTTCCTGGTTTACGACACCGGATTCCGGGCGAGTTAGTTTGCCAGGCCAGTGACGTGGGATGACTTTTACGACACGTGACATGTCCGTGCCGAAAACGGGGGGAGGGATGCAAAGTTTGAGACCTGGCCAATTTGGGCGGACCATAAAATGCGTAAGCCAACGATTATTGCGCTCGCATAGTGTCGTTTTTACTTTTTTTTTTTTTTGTTTTGGCAAAAGTTAGTGCCAGTTGGCCATTTTGTGGATTAAGGATGTTTGCATTTATGTGCTGTGTTGTAATCTGGTAAAAATGCAGTAATCGAAGGATTTGTTTCTTTTCATTATATTAATTGAACTATATTTGCACTTACGCAATGATATTCGACAAAAGGTTAACTTATAAAAGCTAAAGTATTAATCAAATTGACAATTGACAAATTGATAAACAAATAGAATGTCAAGCTTTGAAAATTTAACAGTGCATTTATTCATTGATCGAGTTTGATTTGTTGTGCTGATGAGGACTATTAAGAAGGATAAAAGCACACATTTTTTCCCGGTTTCTAAATTTAATTGGGCGTTTTATTGAGTTTCAGGCAATTTGTCTTGTAAGTCTTAATTCAGCAAAATATTAAAATATATTTTCTAAAAAAAATCATAAAATTTCACAAATGTTTCATTATGCAACACTGAACATTTTACCATTAGTTGTTGAGATGTTGGCATTAGTAAATTTGGGAATGATTGCATAAGACTTTAAAAACTTTAAATTTTCTTGCTTCTATTTCTATTATTCGCCGGATTTTAGCAACCAGAAGTACAATCTTCATTGTCTCTGTAGCAATTTTCTTGGAAATTATCTAAACTTTTTGAAAAAATATTTTTGGAATCTAGGAATGTTTGAAAAAATCTTAAAACGAAAATTTATTAGCTAAATTTTAATTTCAAGTAGCTATTTAGTCCGGACTCGATTTTCCAAAGTTTCGATTATCCGAAGGTTTGTATGAAATTTCGGATAATTAAATCACGATCAAAAAAAAAATCATATTCGATTTCTGCGACCCCATTTTTGTCAGATTTGAATATTCAATCGCCTATTAAATTTAAAAATGCATTCTTTAAATATGTTATCACCGCCATCTTGAATATAAAAATTGTAATTCATTTAGAGTAGTTCATGGCTCTTACTTAAGGGGTTACATACATGTAGAAAATCACAAAATTTCATATTACAGAAAATTTATTGAATCCACTAAAATGATGATTTTCAATAACTCCTGAAACTTTCATGAAGATATTACATGATTAAACTGAGTTAGAGACGATTTTCAGCTCATCATTTTGCCGTGCGCAAAGCGGACTGTCAAATTTTCTGAGCGTTTTTCTCGAAACACCGAGTTGATTTACGGGTGCCACGATAACTCGAGATGGGATGGACCAAATTGGCTGAAAATCGGGGCGAAGACTCTCAAGAACTATCCCGTGTGCATGATGAAGCTCGATTTTGAAATTTGCTTTTTAAAAAAATACAAAAATCAAAAACTGACGATTTTTTATATGAAAAACACAAAAATATTTTTATTTTTTTTAAATAAGTTTTTTGAAAATCGGCCTTCGTCATGCACACAAGACCAGTTTAAAGAGTCTTCACCAAAATTTTGAGCCGATTTGGTCAAGGCAGGGTTGAGATATCGTGGCACCCGTTTTTTGAAACTGCTAACTTCAAATAGCTACATCTTGGCAATGATACAACCAAATGTCTTCAAAATTGTTTTGATAGTACACCCAAAGGAAAAATATATCTCAAAATCTGCAACAGTGGACTTGCTGCAGAAAATGTCACATTTTATAACATTTTTTGCAGCAAACCCGTAGATCATTTTTGCCCGCGTGTAAACATTTCAGCGATCTGCAGTTCTCACCAACACATATAATGCTGGCCCGTCCCCAATCAACACTCCAAAGAGAAGAATATGGTGCTGCTCTTTCACTCACATTTCATCAAGCGTCCATGGCGCGGTGGTAGCGTGTCGGATCTAAACACTGCTTTGACCAAATCGGCACAAAATTTTGGTGAAGACTCTTTAAACTGGTCTTGTGTGCATGACGAAGACCGATTTTCAAAAAACTTATTTAAAAAAAAAAATAAAAATATTTTTGTGTTTTTCATATAAAAACTCGTCAGTTTTTGATTTTTGTATTTTTTAAAAATGCACACGAAATATGTCTTGCAAGTCTTCACCTCAAATTTCAGCCAGTTTGGTCCATCCCAACTCGAGATATCATGGCACCCGTAAATCAATTCGGCGTTTAGAGAAAAACACTCACAAAGTTTGACAGTTCGCTTTGCGCATGGCAAAATTTTGAGCGTAAATCATCTCTTACTCAGTTTAATCATGGAATATCTTCATGAAACTTTCAGGAGTGATTGAAAATCATATTTTAAGTGGATTGAATAAATTTTCTGAAACATGAAATTTTGTGATTTTCTACATGTATGTAACCCCTTAAGCTCAACCATCAAAAATAAGACAGCGAAAAACTTTTTTTTATGTGATTCGATTTTCCGAAGTAGATTTTTTCCAAGGCTTACGGATAATCGAGTCTGGACTGAAGATAACTTGAAAACGGTGCATTTTATTAAAAGTACTTTTTGGGTCTCGTGGCGCAGGGGTAGCGGCTTCGGCTGCCGATCCCGATGATGCTATGAGACGCGGGTTCGATTCCCGCCTTATCCACTGAGCTTCTATCGGATGGTGAAGTAAAACGTCGGTCCCGGTTTCTCCTGTCTCGTCAGAGGCGCTGGAGCAGAAATCCCACGTTAGAGGAAGGCCATGCCCCGGGGGGCGTAGTGCCAATAGTTTCGTTTTTTCGTTTTTGATAAAAAAAAATATTTTTCATCAAAACCAATGTAAAAAAAAAATTAAAGGAATTTTTAATGCTTAGAAAAAACATTTTTGCCTTCCTCACCTTACTGATGGAAGGCTATAAAATCACTCGAAAAATGAACTTTCCAATTAAACCTCCTAGACCTACCTTCATTTGTACTTATCGACTCAGAATCACCAGCTGAGCAAATGTCTGTGTGTTTGGCTGTGTGTAGACATGTGTCACTGGCTGAGCCGATTTTGACCGTATTGGCTCATTAGATTCGTCTTGGGACCCCATATTGAAATTTATAAGATTTAGTTAAGCACATCAATAGTTATGCTAAAAAACTGCTGCATACTAAATTCAAGATTTGCAAAAAAGGGTGCTTTTTGCATGGAAACCTGCCATATTATATAATTTAGAAAGGTTCTGAAATGGCCTTTCTTATGGATTAAGAATTTTCAAGATCTGACTTACCTACTTAAAATTACAAGCAGTTTAAAAAATGGTCCTCTCACCCAGTCGGCCTGGGTTGGATCCCAGAGTGTCCCGGTGGCATTTTTCGAGACGAGATTTGTCTGATCATGGATGGAAGCTAAGTGTAAAAAGAGGTTTGCAATAGCCTCAACAATCAAGCCTTCGGACACTTAGTTTCGAATAGGAATCTCGCAATCGAGAACGCCAAGCCCGAGCATGGGTAAATAACAAGGGAAATGCATAATAATACCTTTCTCTGGTATCAATCCCAAATTTTGGTATTCCTGGACCCTTGAAAATTTGTCTTAAGGATTATGCAAGAGCAAAATGTGGTATCATACCAATTTAAGGTATTGTTTTGATATTGCAAAATTGCAGAATTTGTCAATGGTCGAACACCACATTTTGGTATTCTTTTGGTATTACAGTATTTTATCAAATTCCTCTGAAACTATGGGAAAATTTTGACCAATTTTGACAAAATAATTAATTTTGCGCTAAATGATGTCTCAAAGCGAATGCTTTCATTGAAAACCGGAAATTTCAAACTTGATTTTAAACATTTTTGATATACCCCCTACAGAAATGACTTGAAATTGTGGAAAATTTTCTAAGTCAGGATGGCACATTTTGGTATTATTTTGGTATTGAAAGGTTTCATCAATTTTCTCTGAAACTATGGAATTTTTTTAAAAATTTTGACGAGATAATTAATTTTGCGCTAAAATGACTTGAAACATAAAAATGTTAAAGCTGATTTTTTTTGTGATATACTCACTAATATTTTTTCAAATACGTTGAAATTTCTTTAAGTCGGGATAACCAAATACTTTGAAAAACGAGTCAATCAACAGATTATTGAATTTTGGTGAATTTCAATCCGGTTTCATTTTAATAATACTTATTTTTCAATCTTATTATTTTTCAGAAGCTTCAAGAACTTCAAGCACAGGCCGTTCATCAATGACAAATGCATTCGGTGTGGTGAAGAATATCACTAAGAACAACATGGAATCATCAGGTGAGTAGATTTGGCTGTTGCATATGGATCATTTCCGTTTTTTCACAAACTGCAACTGCTGCACTAAAAATGGTATGAAAATACCAAATTTTGGTATTACTTGTGCAAATACCAGCGACCAAAATGTGCTCTTGGTTGCCCAGTAATAGATGGTAAAATACCATGAAATCATACCAAAATCATGTTTGTGGAAGACCACAGGAATACCAAAATCTGATTTTCCAAAGCGCGGGAATACCTAAAAATAAAACCATGGCAATACCAAGTTTTGGTATTCAAGCAATGTTCAAAAATCCAGAAGACCTCAACTTGGTATTGAAATGATTTTATTTTGTGGTATTATTTTACCTTTGGAATAACATGTTTTGATATTGTTGTGCCCTTTCACATACAAGACTTTGGTATGATTTCATGGTATTTTACCATCTATTACTGGGCAACCAAGGGCACATTTTGGTCGCTGTTATTAGCCCAAGTAATACCAAAATTTGGTATTCCCGTGTTATTTACCCCTGCTCGGGAGGCTGTAGAGCGAATAATTTGATTTTTTTAAATGGTCTGAATTTACAAAACCTCAAATGGTCGGGTCAGATCGCCACGAAAAAGCCGTGAAGAGGGATGCCATTTTCCTCAAAGGTAGTGTCTGTATAATCTTGACAAAAAGTCTGTAGGTAGACTGTTTTTTTACTCATCACTTATTTTTATTAGGACCTCTTAGGTGCTGCGATCACGTTAGGGGAGATTCATAAACCATGTGGACACTTTAGGGGGATTGGAATCACTCTATAAATGAGAGGAAGGCACCAACCACCTAAAGGTGGATTAAGTAACGTTTTTTCTGAAATTTTTTAAACCGGCGGCAACATTTTTGTAAATTATTTATGATTGCTTAAAAGTTGCGATTTTTGTCTCATAAAAAAAGCAAAAAATCAAATAAAGTCGTTGAAATAAAGGCTGATTAGATGGCACCTTTTTTCAAAACTTTGAATGCTGTGTTTTACATCCAAAACTGGGCAGCGCTCGTCCGATAGAATACTATTCAGGGATACAGAGAACACAGCTCGAGATGGACGAAAGAATTTTTTCTTCGAGGTTCATCTGAAAAAAAAAATCATCCATCAAAACAAAAAAAACCAAAAGTGTCGACTACGGGAATCGAACCAGATACCTTTGACAGGCTTACCTAACGACTTAACTGCCTCGAGGATTTATCGAATCCATTAACGAATGAACACATAGGGACGTGGCGTTACATCGTGCTGAGTCATCGTCTAAAAATAGACGGCTTCCTATATCGCCCAGCAAAAAGAAGTCGATAAAGTAGTCGGTTTCGATGGAGGAAAAGTGGAAAACACGGTCTAAAATTAGCGACGCCATCACCCTGTTTGTTATGATGGTGTGAGTTGGTAGTATTATTCTTTCGATTTTGGCTTTGAGCCTTCAATAATTTTAGAGGTAACGAATATTTCGACTCTAAACTTTGGGTGTAGTAATAACCAGTCCAATTAAAAAATGTTCATCATCTTCATGAAAGTTTCAGAAGTGATTCAAAATCATCTTTTTGTGGATTAAATAAATTCTCTGTAATATGAAATTTTGTGATTTTCTACATGTATGTAAACCCTTAACTCAATCATTTTTTTTTTTTTTTGAAATATTAAAGATATTTGACATGAAGTGTTTCAAGTTAAACATAAAATAAAAATAATCTATACACGAAATTGAAAAAAAACACTAACACACACAATAAAATAGGGCAACACGAAAAAAAATAGAGAGAGTAAAAGCTCCAATCACCAATGCTCATTACTGCGATCATCAATGTCTGATGGGCTCGTAAAATTTTAGCCATTTCAGAAGATTTGCAACGCGATGCCGTTTAACTTTTACGGTCCATTTTCTCATCAAAGTCTCGGAAATTGAACCGGAAACGCAACTTTCTCGTTTGTTTCCTTCTGCTCACTTTATTACACCCCTCCCGGTGCAACCCTTTTTTTGGGGCAAGTTCTTCAGCTTTGTTATTTTCTTTGCTGCTTCGCGTTGTTGTTGTTGATTTTCATGTTTGTTTGTGATTTTTACCACTTTTAAAACTTTTTTGCTGGGCTTTTTATAAAACTTCATTTAAAAAAATATATGTTTTTAATATTATCAATGCAGCAGCAAAAACAAAAGAATTCGTGCTTCTTAAATTCACTCAGAAAGACAGAAACGGACTTTGCAGGGTCAAGAAAAAAGGGGTTTCGATTTATTTGTAAGCAAATAAAACTTTACGACAAGACCGGAACGGCTCCATCTTCCATTGGAGCTGTAGTCATCGTTTTTTCTCCCACAGGGTAGAAAAGATACCGAAAATATCGAATTCGCTGAGCATCAATGTTGAACTTGTCTAGACTATGAATGTTTTGCCCCCAAAATTTGCGACGTTATTTTGTGACCTTTAAGATAGAGTCAAAGCTTTGAAAAATAAGCATAAACCGAATTATTTAAATTTAATTCCGCTAAGATTAGTTTGACTTGTTTTTATTTCAACCGAATTGCGAAAGAAAACGGCCATATCTCGCTCTCTAGTTACAAACTAACCTCACGTCGTAAATCAATTTCCAAAAGAATCCACGTTCCTGCATAACTTTCGCTGTCTGTCGGCAATCTAACAAAACAAAAATCAAGGAAAAAATAAACTCTGCTCTGTATCAAACTTCCTCCCACATACAAACTCACACACACACACAGAGCCACTAACAAACCGCAGTCGATTAATTCCCGGTTCTGGATCTCTCATTCGTCGCGTTTCCCTAATAGCTTCTGCCATGAATCATTCAGCTCGATTGATTTCGAATTGGAATCTCATTACTCACTTCTCTTTTTTTTCGGGTGAGGAGGTGGAAAAGTTGAGTGGGTGGAAGGACCATGTATCATCGGCGAATAGCCAATTAAAAAATAACAATAAAACAATTTGGTGGAGCAGTTTGATTCGTTTTTGTTTGGATATAATTTTATGATGTTCTTCATAACTTGTAATTGATCAGTAAGCTAGTTATTTAAATAGTTCAACATTATTCGGAATGTTATAATTATAATTTTGGTCAGTTTGTGTAAACTATTTCGAAGACATGTCATAAACCTACAACGTATTTTGGTCATTTTAATTCAATTGAGATACTTTGAACCAAACAAAAATTAGAAAATGTACGTTCCTGGTCAATATTTTCCTGGTAAAATGATAATTAGGGGGTTTAATAACAGTTTAATTAAAACCAAGAAACCATCGATTGCACCAATTTTTTTCATTAAAAATTTTAAACATTTTTTCTAAATGCCATTACAAGTTTGTTGGAGGAATCATTGTAAATGAGGACTGGAGTAGACACAAATATTGTGAAATTGGATATCATTTGATTTCGATTTTTGCATCGATAGTATTTTATCAGCTTTTCTTCGAACGCTTACATAATTTAATCATGTTTAATTGCCTGGTGTTTAATTACCGTTTTATTTCCAAGGTAGAGTCACCAAAAAATTAAAAGGTTCAAACTTGATTCATGCTTAAATTTAACTTAGTTTTGCTTAGTAGTGATTGTTGATATTAAAAATCAGAACATCTAGAAAAATTTTTTTTACAAATGTCGAAGAAAATTCTAGTACAATTCAATTCAATTCGGTATTATTTGTGAATAATCAAGTTACTTTGTGTTGATTTAGGTACATAACAGAGTTTTGGTGTTCCTTTCAGTTGTGTTTTACATCGTAATTCGAACGAAAACATTTTTACTTAAAGGGGAGCTGCGGGTAAGACGGCCAGGCGGGGTAAGACGGCCACCCCACTGTTTTAATAAGTATACTAATGAATATTACTAAAATGTTCAGCAATACGGTTCCTCATGCTAAATAATGCATATGGAGTCACCTTTGCCAGAAATATTGTTTGAAATAGTATAAAAATAGCTCAAAATAAACAAATATTTTTTGAACTTGAAACTTGATGTAATTTTCATGAATTACAACTTAGGCATTTTAAAAAAATAATTTATTTGGGGGCAAGACGGCCACCTCCTCCGGGGGTAAGACGGCCACCCGTAATTTGTAGATTTTATTTGATATAGGTTATATTTTTGACGGTTTTTGACTATTAGGACATATTGGTAGATAAAGGAAAAGCATTTTCAATAAAACTGTCCATTTTCAATCAAAATGCTGTTAACTACCGTTTTGACAACATTCTTTACTGTGATATAGCAAAACTCATTGAATAGTATGAAATTCTATCAAACTTTTCATAAAAATCGCTAATTTAATATTGTTTACATTATTTTTATTTACTTATTCTAATCGAAATACACAAACTATTTTTTTTTTGTATCAAATTGTGTTTGTTTTGTAGTAAAAATTCATAGTTTTTTATAAAATGTGGTCGCAATAATGAAATTCAATGAGCCAAAATATGAAATTTTTTAAACAGCATTTTTCTTCACATTTGAAACCTGATTTTTTTCAACCAACATAGTTTGATGTTCAGAGAAGTCTGTTGAACCAACCATGTAGGTGTTTGGGTGGATTTAGCAAAGTTATTAAGTTAATTTAAAACATTGGCCGTCTTACCCCACATGGGTGGCCGTCTTACCCCGCGTATTTCATATATATACGATTTCAATTATTTTTTTAAAATTGCTGAAAAGTATTGAAAATTGGTTTTTAGACCAACTAATTTATGTCATTTCTATAATGGACTAGTAGTAGAACAATATGTACGTAATTTGAGATCAAAATAATCTGTTGTGTACATTTTATTAGACTTCTCCCTTAGGGTGGCCGTCTTACCCCCATCTCCCCTAACTATGGAATAGACAGGAGTATGAAATTTTTTTCAGAGAACTTACAGGAAAATTCTAGTGTTTTCCTAGAACAAGCATAAGATAAAAAAATTCGACGGGACTAATGTTTGGCATCAAGGAAGAAAGCCTCTTTCCCGACATTTTGCGGGGTCCGACGAAATATTTCATCATCCCGACCCTCCGCTTAGAGCAACTATTTTTGAAGATTTTTTTCGATTTTGTATGATTTTTCTTCAGAAAACATCATGAATGTCGATAGGTTGTTGTGAATATCAATCAAATTTCTTATGAATATGCCTCTAAAGACTATAAATTACATATTTGACATCCAATAAAAAATTGCAAACCCAAATTTACACCATTTATAGCTAAGAAAAAATTACCCTTGAATAACCGAAAAACCAAAATGACATTTTAAAAACATTTTCGAATCAATCACATTGTCAAGAACAGTTTTCTAAAAAAAGTCTTCAAAAACAGTCTTAGAAAAATAGCAATTTTGGTTCAATATAAGCAGAAATATACCCAAATTTTGAAAAATAAATAAGTAACTTTCTCCAAAATTTCTAGATCTAAATCCCATTCAATACGATGAACACCGCCTACATAAGAAAATCAAAAGAAAGTAAAATTGCTTTGGATTGCATCAATAATGTTCAGTATTTTAGTTGTAGAAATTATGGCGAAAATGCAAAATTTTCTAAATTCCTAATGAATCAAAATTAAAATATTCTAAAAACTATATCTCGGGAAGGATTATCTGGTCAATTTGATATATTCGGCTTGTTGTACTTGTTCGACTTTTCAAGAATCATTGCCAATTTAGAGAGAAGTCGGAAAAGATGACTTTATTTTTAGATAATGAACATATTTTGCAATTCCAAATATTAAGTCAAATGCTGGATTGCCAGTTCAAAACTGAAGAAATCTGGCCAAGTACCATTAAAAGTTTGGAAAAATCTGGCAGTCGTAAGAATAAATGGAGAGGTTGGATATGCATTTGTTTAAAAGATTGTTGAATCATGTGATTCAAATGATTTTTTATTAACAAAATGGTAAAATTTACATTTTTATTCAAATAAGTAAGAAAAGTATTTTCGGATGCCTTTTACTTGAATACGCAGCACTTTATCTAAGTTTCACTACGGTACTTTTGGATTGCAAATTAGATTTTACATCGAAAAATGATGTTGATAAATTTTTGCGACCAATATTTCAATTTTTTGAAAAATCAGTATTGGTTAAAAAAAATCATAACTCGGTCAAAGATTTATTTGTTCAACCTGGAAATTTCTGAAAAAATGGCATTTGATGTCCCCTGAAACATTTAAAAAATTTAAAAATAAAAATAGTGTTTGTTTTGCAAATCATGTTTAAGTGACAAACATTGAAATTAAAAATCACAGTTTTTTACCGTGTATCACATTTTCAGTGTAGTCTTTATCCATTCATACAACTTTGCTGAAGACATTAAATGAATCAAAAAATTCCTTCAGAAGATACATATTTTTGAATTTTCATACCTCATTTTTGTATGGACAGCTCTCAAATTTGCAAGGAAAATTATAAGAACAAACGAATGATGCAAAAGCGGTTTTTTGGGCATACCGAAGGCACCAAAAAAGTTTCAGACCGATTAAAAAATGTAAAATCAAAAAAGACCGATTTCGTAGAGAATTGCTCTTATAAGAAAGAATTTTTTTCTTTAAAAATATCATCAAAACCAGGAATAACTCGGATCGTTTTGCACCCTTCGTCAAAGTGGCAGAGAATTAAATTTCCTAAAAGAATCTCATACTTGGACAATTTTGGGTGAGACCCGCGCCACCCGGTAGTAAAAATATGAAACGATGTTTTTCTGCATACATTTTTTCGATTTTCCCCATAAAAAGCGACCCTTAAACCATAACCGATTTGGCTCAAAATTGTCACAGATAGTTATTTTTTCTTAAGGAATCTTGTCTGAGGTTATCCATGATGTACTGACCACATTTAATGTAATTATTATAAGAAAGATTCAATAAAGTACCTACATTAATAAAATAATAAAAAATATACCTGGGTAATTCTCCGCCAACACACAGCAGTTGCCCCGACCCCTCTTCGATTTGCGTGAAACTTTGTTCTAAGGGGTAACTTTTGTCCCTGATCACGAATCCGAGGTCCGTTTTTTGATATCTCGTGACGGTGGGGCGGTACGACCCCTTCCATATTTAAACATGCGAAAAAAGAGGTGTTTTTCAATAATTTGCAGCCTGAAACGGTGATGAGATAGAAATTTGGTGTCAAAGGGACTTTTGTGTAAAATTAAACGCCCGATTTGATGGCGTACTCAGAATTCCGAATAAACGTATTTTTCATCGAAAAAAACAATAAATTTTTTTTAAAAATTCTCCCATTTTCCGTTACTCGACTGTATGAAAATTTGGAACATGTCATTTTATGGGAAATTTAATGTACTTTTCGAATCTACATTGTCCCAGAAGGGTCATTTTTTCATTTAGAACAAAATTTTTCATTTTAAAATTTCGTGTTTTTTCTAACTTTGCAGGGTTATTTTTTAGAGTGTAACAATGTTTTACAAAGTTGTAGAGCAGACAATTACAAAAAAAATTATATATAGACATAAGGGGTTTGCTTGTAAACATCACGAGTTATCTCGATTTTACGAAAAAAAGTTTTGAAAAAGTTACTTTTTGCGTTTCTCTTTGTTTCGTCGTCCGTGTCTGTCGCGGGTGACCATGAATGGCCATGATCGATGACGACCAACTTTTTCAAAACTTTTTTTCGTAAAATCGCGATAACTCGTGATGTTTATAAGCAAACCCCTTATGTCTATATATCAAATTTTTTGTAATTGTCTGCTCTACAACTTTGTAGAACATTGTTACACTCTAAAAAATAACCCTGCAAAGTTAGAAAAAACACGAAATTTTAAAATGAAAAATTTTGTTCTAAATGAAAAAATGACCCTTCTGGGACAATGTAGATTCGAAAAGTACATTAAATTTCCCATAAAATGACATGTTCCAAAATTTCATACAGTCGAGTAACGGAAAATGGGAGAATTTTTAAAAAAAATTTATTGTTTTTTTCGATGAAAAATACGTTTATTCGGAATTCTGAGTACGTCAAATCGGGCGTCTAATTTTACATAGAAGTCCCTTTGACACCAAATTTCTATCTCATCACCATTTCAGGCTGCAAATTGTTGAAAAACACCTCTTTTTTCGCATGTTCAAAAATGGAAGGGGTCGTACCGCCCCTCCGTCACGAGATATCAAAAAACGGACCTCGGTTTCGTGATCAGGGACAAAAGTTACCCCTTACGACAAAGTTTCACGCAAATCGAAGAGGGGTCGGGGCAACTTTTCCCGATTTCGTGTGAGTTGGTAGAGAATTACCCACCTGTTAAAGTTATGGTCAAGCTGAAATAATCCTGAACATTTTTTTCCGAAAACAATTAGAAAATTTCCTATAAATTTTGTCTATAGACATTAAAGATTAGTTTCTTAGATACTGCCTCTGATGTTAAAGCAAACAGAACAAAATTAGTTTTTCTCTGCATCAACAAAATAGTGTCAAATTTTGAGTGACGATAACTCAGCAACCATCGTGAAATTTTTCGATAATTCGAATAGTAATACTTTTAATCTTTCTAAATTAACACTAGCATTTTAAAATAAAAAAAAACACATAATTTTGACTTCATACTTGATGCAACACCTGATGTTGAAATTGTGAAGGGATTTTTCAGCAGGCAAAAAAAATACTTGACGGCCATCTCCGTGACCTTGTCACGACCGCGAATTATATACGGTGGACTACGAAATCCAAGTATAACGACGGTTTTCTGAAGAAGATAAACACCGTGTTTTGCGCGTGCTTCCTTAATCCCATTAAAAATTCCAACTGTTTATTTATCTGACAGCGGTAGCAAATGGGAAGGCCGCGCCGCCCGATCGGAAAGATGGACATTAATCGGCTTACGATGGGAAATTTTTTTTCTCAAACAAAAAAAGAAAAAAAATGGGTGAAATTTGCCACAGCTTCCGAAGAGTTTCAGACTTTTTTTTAGTTTGCAACAAAATATAGGAGGTGGGCAGAAGCCAAGCAAAATGCAACCATGCTCGTTAGAAGCCGCACTCCCCTAACGTAAATGATTTATTCGTGCACTAAAAATCACCCATTTGGCTGCGCTTATCCGGCGTAGGTGTGGTAATTGGAATCATTCGTGGACTTTTTTTCGGGATAAGTAAACAGTTTCACAAATAATCGTCTACCGTGTTGTGTTTTTATGATCTTGTTTATCAATGCAAAAATCTGATTAAAAATGAATTCGACAAAATTAATTCAGGAATTTTGTGGCAAGCAGAGTTTCTGACATGTGAAGAAAATTCTGCTTATCTCTCGTAACACACTTTTGGATTTGCATTGAGAGCGAATGAATGTGTCGTGACAAGAGTCATCCAGCCATCAGCATGGAAGCTCATTATTTCCACTAGAGTAGAGCTTTTGTCTCGTCGAATAATAAGTGGTGAAGTCTCTGCCTTGCACAAGCAACGGTGCAATGAATTTGGGTCAGTGCGCACTTGAAAGCAGTGGAAAAGCTTCGGGATAAGCTGCACTTTTCGTTTATTCTGAAAATTTGCTTTCAAGTTTGGAATAAAGTGCACCTTTAAAACACTTTGAAGCAGTTCGTAACTGTGAACACTACAATTTAATTACAAAGTTACATGGTACGCACGTCCAAGTTCACGTCAATATCCATTAAAGCCCCACGTGTCGAGCGTCCCCACCCCTCGACAGCTATGGACCATTGTTTCGAAACTGTTTTATGCAATTAAGCGCGAAGCGATTCCCAATATCTAGTCGATCTATCGATCTCATCATTAAATCCACACGTAGACACAACACGTGGCTCCCATTGGCACCCACGTTTGTCGTTTTGGGAATTACCACCCCATTTCTGAGAGAGAGAGCGCAAAAAAAGTGGGGGGTTTGGTCCCATCTGGCAACACGGAGCCCGTCACCGGGACATCAATGGATTTCTTTTGCGGGCATTGCCTGAAATAGTTTTTTCTGCAACAAGTTGCAAAATGATGAACGCCAAATTTCGAAAATTAATGCTTTTCGAAACTGTTTTTTGCAGCAGCCTCAATCGTGCTGATAAAAATCATCATTGTACAACTTGTTGCACAAAAACTACAATTTCACAACTTAAACCAAAAAGTTACCACTCGAAAATCTCCTTCCGCTGCGGCCACCGCCAACACGAAGCCCTTCTCTAATCCCAAGGTGGCACAAATGCGATGATCCGGGACAGCACCGGCATCAGCACAGATCGAATCTAATCAATTATGTTAATAGCATTCATTTAACCCAAATGGTAATGAATGTGGGAGAGGAGCGCCAGAGGAGATACTGGGCTCACGTCGTCGTCCTCGTCGGCCAGTGGGATGACTGCGGTAATCCGTTGGAAAAGTTTCCGACAGATAGCTTGTTCGTGGCCCCCGGAAGCGTCTTGCTTGCCCGGAACGGGAGTGGGTGTCCAAGGGGAACCGTCGGCATTTAGGTGTTTTGAGGGTACTGGTAAGTGAAATGAGCTTTATCTGTTCTTGGTTGGGTCTTCAAATCATTTTAGTTCATTTTTGCATCAACAATGTTTAATAGTTTAAAATTGTTTCTAGCAGAAAAAATCTCACCAAGAAGCTTATTTGAACAAATTTAAGCGCCATCACGAACATTTAACAATCGAGCAGTTTGTGAGGACAAACTTAATCAGCCTGCAGCACGATCATTACACAGTGGGAAGTCATCTGGGGGAAAGCCAAATGACGTAAAAAACTTTTTCTCCAGAAATGAGATAAAAAAAATAATGCTCCATCAACGGAGCACGTAGCATGTCGGATTGATCATGCGGGTCACCTTGTCCTGAACGTTCACTTTGAAGCATAAGAGCCCTGCAACGAACAGTTTGGCATCGGCACGGATTTGCTGGTGAGTTCGTGCAGATAAGCTTCATCAAAAAGTTTTATTTGGTTCCTGTTGCGGGAATTAGAGACTGCACATTAGGGTAACAAGATAAAAAACCGGCATTAGGGAGATCCTCTGATTCAATTCCTCAGGCAAAAACAAGTATCTGTGCCAATTTTGAGAGAAATCGGTTAAGGTTTAAGGGTCACTTTTTATCGTTGAAGTTTGCATAAGGAAAATCGAAAAAATGTATGCAGAAAAACATCGTTTCAGTATTTTTCTGCCAGGTGGCGCGGCTCTCGACCAAAATTGTCCAAATGTGAGATTCTCGTGGGAAATTTCCTACAAGAGTGCAAAACGCTCCAAGTTGAAACTCACACTTGAACTGGGCCCAAAATTGGCACAGTTACTTATTATTGCCTAAAGAATCAAGCCAGGGGGTATCTCTTCAGATTTTCCAAAATTTTCAATTTTTCTTGTCAACCTAATGTAGAATAACATCGTTTCAGATTTTTTCCGCCAGGTTGCGGAGTTCTCACTCAAACTTGTTTAACTATGAGATGTTGATAGGAATTTCACTTTCCTACAACTTTGTCCAAGGCTGCAAAACGCTCCGAGGTGATTCTGATTTTTGGTGATTTTTTTTAGTAAAATTATTTTTTTTCATATACTTCCTATGTACTCCTTATATACCTTTCAAGAATATAAATATGTTTCTTTTCATCGCATTGCTAATAACTCATCAGGATCAACTCGGATCTCACACTTGAACCAATTTGGGCGAGACCTGCGCCACCTGCTGCAAAAACCTTGAAATGATGTTTTTCTCCATACATTTTCGCGATTTTCTCCATATGTGACCCTTAAACCTTAAAACAGATTTGACTCAAAATTTGCCTAGCTACTTATTTTTGCCTAAAGAATCGGGCCAGGGGGTGCAAATGTTTATTTAAACTTTGGTTGAACATGTTAACTTTCAAGATTAGTGCGCTGACCACGGGGACGCGCTGTCTTGTTTTTGCATGCTTATTTTCATTTCTTTTGTGTCGCTGTTTGTGTGCTTGGGTGTGTGGTTATTATATATAGGTGAAGGGATTTTATTAAATGATCATTATATTGCATTATTATATTTAATTGATTATATAACCACACTATATTTTAAACTAAACACATTATACAAAACACATATGAAACTGTAAACAGGAGCGGTATGTCCACGCATCCTTCCTCCCCTGTAGATTCTGTGAAATGTGCTCCGTTCACAGAATCTGTCTCTGCGGTTAATGCAACGCAGTAGGCCTGGCCGCTTTAATTTATGCAATACATCTTCGGGGTTACTCAAGTGTACTGCAATAATTAATATTGACAAGAAAGAACTTGGGGCGTAATCTAACCCCAAGTTCTTCCAGGATGCTTTCTTCGGACTGGCTGCGCTTGTGTTCGATTAGATTAGATTAGATTAGGTTGATCATGTTAACTTTCAATCATTAAACTTAAATTAAAAAAAATCAAAAAGGTGATTCAAATGAATAAAAGGTTGTAAATTATATGTATATTTACACTTAATTTCAAAATAACACTTGATCTCAAGAGATTATTCAATTAAATTATCCATCGTTATCGTTTAATTGGCCATCGTTATCGTTTTAATTGGCGCTAATCTTATCGTCGATAACGGACGATAATTCAATTTCAAAATCTAAAAACGATTAATTCAACCATATCCTGTTAAGTTTTAAGAATAAGAATATATTTTATTGAAAATGATGTTACTTTCAGAGAAATACTTGAATAAATACTTAAAATTGTTCACAAAATACTGTTTTCTCGAAAGTACTAAAATTTTGCATGCTTCATGCATACATTCAAATTTGATATGCTTCAAATTTTTTTTTCTTCGTTTCGTATTCGTGCAAATTATGAAAATTTTAGTATTTTCCGAAAGAATCGGTATTTTCGATTTTTTTAATGAAAAAGTCCAATAATGTGAACGGCATAACATATTTCGCCACGTTTGACGTTTGTAAATGTGAGCATTTTAAAAAGTACGGTATTTTGTGAAAATTAAATTGTAATTAAAGTGAAAAAGCATACAACATTTCGCTTCTTTTGAAACCCATATTGCAAATTATGAAAAATGGAGTAATTTCGAAAAAACAGTATTTCGTGAAAAATTTAGTATTTTCTAGAATACAGCAAAAAGCATACTAAATTCCATTTCATGGGTATCAACCTATATTGCAAATTACAAAAATTTTGAGTCATTTTGAAAAATCTTAAGTAAAACTTTCAATATTTTCAATAAAAAAAATCATATTGAAAGCATTGAAAGTTTAACAGATTTTAAAATTGAGATTTCGTCCGTTATCGGCGATAATATTATCCAATTCGGCAGCTGTCCATACAAAAATTATAAACAAAAATTCAAATTTTTTGAAGGAATTTTTCGATTCACCGGAAAATTTCACGAATGTTTCATATTTTAACATTGTAAATCGGACCATTAGTTACTGAGATATCGGCATTAGAAAATAGTGGGTTGTTTGGGTGAGACTAAGAAAACATCAATTTTCCTGTTTTTAAAACCTTTGCATGGCAATATCTCAGCAACTAAGGGTCGTATCAACAAAGTTCAAAAAGCAAAATATTGAGATTTTTCTCAGCAATTCAAAAATATTTTTTTCAAAAGTGAGCAAATATGTGCACTATTTTAAAGAAATACCTAAAACTGGCTTCAACTTGAAAACGGTACAATTTATCAAAATTTCACTAGAAGTTTTAGTAACAAAAAGATAACTTAAAATCACCATTTTTTTTTTTTTTTTAAATGAGTATCATGTTTTCAGTATACAGTCATGTCCCGGTTTTGATTCGTTCAGCTGCCTTGGTTAAGCACGGCCCAGAGCACAGAGCTCATGGAATTATTGCAAATTGGGTATCAAATGATATTGATTTTTCATGCATTTTGAATGTAATTATTTTTTAATAATACTTAGAATTTTCACAAAACTACATATTCTTGAAAAAAATACTCAAAATTATAGTTTTTTTACAATATGTGTATCAAACGATCGGAATTATATCATACATTTCGAAAGTCATATCACATTTTTTTGAAAATACTTAAATTTTATTTTTTTAAGTACTCAAAATTTAATTTCTCAGCAGAGGGATATCAAATGATCAAAATATTTTCATACATTGCGAATGTAATATCAACATTTTTTTGAAAATACTCAAAGTTATCACAATTTTCGAATAAAAACACTCAAAACTTCAGTATTTTATAATATGGATATCAAACAATCCGTCATTTTTCATACGTTTCGAAAATACACATTTTTTTACAAAACTACGTATTTTCTAAAAAATTCTTAAAATTTCAGTTTTTCACAATATGGGTATAAAAATGGGTAAAGTGTTCTAGTGAATTTTTGATAAAGTGCACCGTTTTCAAGTTATATCCATTTTTATGTAACTTTTTTGAAAATAGTCGCAGTTTTTCATTTTTTTTAATTAGTGCCCATGTTTGCTCACCATTGAAAAAAAATATTTTGAAAAGCTGAGAAAACTCTCTATATTTTGCTTTTTCGGACTTTGTTGATACGACCCTTAGTTGCTGAGATATTGCCATGCAAAGGTTTAAGAACGAGAAAATTGATGTTTTCTAAGTCTCACCCAAACAACCCACCAGTTTTTAATGTCGATATCTCAGCAACTAATGATCCGATTTACAATGTTAAAATATAAAACATTCGTGAAATTTTCCGATCCTTCCGAAAAAAAAATTTCAAAAGTTTTAAATCAAGACTAACATATCAAAAGGGCGTAATATTGATTTTTTTGTCTTTTTAAAATGTTAGCCTTGATTTAAAATTTTTGAAAATATTTTTTTCGAAAAGATCGGAAAATTTCACGAATGTTTCATATTTTAACATTATAAATCGGACGATTAGTTGCTGAGATATCGACATTAAAAACTGGTGGGTTGTTTGGGTGAGACTTCGAAAACATCAATTTTCTTGTTTTTAAACCTTTGCATTGCAATATCTCAGCAACTAAGGGTCGTATCAACAAAGTCCAAAAAAGCAAAATATAGAGAATTTTCTCAGCTTTTCAAAAATATTTTTTTCAAAAGTGGGCAAACATGGGCACTTATTTAAAAAAATGAAAAACTGCGACTATTTTCTTAAAAGTTACCTAAAAATGGTTATAACTTGAAAACGGTGCACTTTATCAAAAATTCACTAAAGTAATTTTTGATTGCAAATTCGATTTTACATCGCAAAATGAAGTTGGAAAATTTTGCGACCCATATTTCGAATTTTTGAAAAAATCTGTATAGATTCAAAAAATCATAACTTGGTCAAAGATTTTTTGCCCATTCTGGAAATTTCTGAAAAGTTTGCATTTGATGTCCTCTAAAACATATCAAAAAATAAAAAAAATTAAAAATAGTGTTTTTTGCAAATCAAGTTTTAGTGACAAAAAGTTAAATAAAAAAACACCATTTTTTTACCGTGTATCATTTTTTTTCAGTGTAGTCCATATCCATACCTACAACTTTGCCGAAGACACCAATTCGATCAAAAAATTCCTTCAAAAGATACA
The DNA here is from genome assembly GCF_015732765.1 of Culex quinquefasciatus. NCBI lineage: Eukaryota > Metazoa > Arthropoda > Insecta > Diptera > Culicidae > Culex > Culex quinquefasciatus. The sequence goes on from NC_051863.1 coordinate 182,689,861, forward strand.
GATTTTTGAATTTTCACATATCATTTTTGTATGGACAGCTGCCAAATTTGTATGGAAAATTATGTGGACAAATTAATGATGCAAAATGGCTTCTTTGGGCATACCAAAGGCACCAAAAAAGTTTCATCCGGATTAAAAAATACAAAAATTAAAATTAAATAAAAAAGACCGATTCCGTAGAGAACTGCTCAAATGTATAAAAAAATCAAAATCATATGATTCCAAAATTGCAACAAACTGAAATTTTGAGTATTTTTTCAAAAACACTTAGTTTTGTGAAAATTTACAGTATTTTCAAAAAAAGTTGTATGACTTTCGAAATTTATGACAAAAACACGATCATTTGATACCCATTTTGCAATAACAAATATTTTGTGAGTAAAAAATTGCATTTTAATAATACAGGAAAAATACGTATTTTTGTGAAAAATTTTCATGTAATTTTCAATACAATAGATAGCTGCCATCATCCCGACTATAAAAAATATATTTTTTTATGTTTATATGATTTTTCATTCGATTATAGTCAAAATACCATAGCTCTGTGCTTCAGTTATGCACGTCTCGGTTTTGTATCCCCCATATGCGGTGCTAAACCAAGGCATAACTGTAGTCCTTTTCCATACCTACAACTTTGCCGAACACACCAAATCGATCAAAAATATCCTTCAAAAGGTACAGATTGTTTAAGTTTCATACAGTATGTTAAATAAGTAAAAGACCCCCAAACGGTGTTATACCCACTCCAAAATGATTATTTAGCAATTCTATGGTTATATATTGACATTTAGTTAAATTGAAAGTTTGCAAAATTAAGTTTAGATAAGTTAATAAGAATTTCCAGAAATATATAAACTTTTGTACTAAGTAATTAGTTAACTATATATTCAATCCAAATAATTTTTTAATCAGTCAAGGATGCCTATTTGGAGTTGGGAGAATGGATTTATGGTGATTTGTGAACAAATAACATTATTTATGTTAGTTTTTCGAAAGGTGTACAAACTTTTTTGCACCTTTTTTGATTTCTGTAATAGTATAAGTTATATAACTTTTTATAAAAATTATCTTTTCATAAGCTTTTTGTAGCAAAATGTTCGGCATGAATTTCTGAACAAAACGTAGTACTAGGTTTATGTCAAACTTTAAATTGTTTCCATGTTTCATCACAAAATGTGCATAGTGCCCAGGGGGTGTAAATACTTTTTTTTCATACTGTACATCATTTTTGTATGGATAGTTGCCAAATTTGTATGGAAAATTATATGGACAAACTAAAAAGTTTCAACCGGATTAAAAAAAATGCAAAAAATAATATTAAAATTAAAAAGGACCGATTTCATAGAGACGCTTGAACAAAGTTTCATTCAAATCCAGGATTACAGTGAAAAGTCGACTTGGGGAATTACTCAGTTTAAAATACAAATATCGCAAATGTAAAAAAAAAAAACAAACTTATTTTTGCCCAATTTTCCCTTAAAAATTGAACATAAAATATCGCTTGTGCTTCTCGAGGTTTTTTAGTTCCAAATTTTTTTTTTTCTACGTTAAAATGCAACTTATAAGTCCAAAATCAATTCTTCAGAAAGTTGCTTTAATTGAGACGCCCTAAAAAAAACTAGAGAAGTTCAATTTGCTGAAACACCGAAGTCTAGAACCACCCGAAAACCTCGAAAGCACCAAAGATGTTTAGAAAAAATCCAATTTCCACTCAAATTTGCAATCAGGACAACTAACTTTTCATTAGGGTGACAAGAAAAATTGAAAATTGTAGAAAATCAGGTCTAGGTTTGGCGGTCGATATTGTTCGTTAAAGTTGGTAAGAGAAAACATGTATGGGGAAAAACATCGTTTCGAGATTCCAGCAGGTGGCGCAGGCATCACCCAATATTATCCAAGTGTGAGATTCTTGAAGACAAAATCAATTTCGCACAACTTTGTCGAAGGGTGCAAAACGATCAGAGTTGATCCGGCAATCAGCTGGAACAGCAAAAATAAAGCACAAAAAACCAAAACCTGATTAGCCTTTCTAATAGGCGAACTCGCTCGCTGGAACATCGCGTCGGTCGCCTTGCTGGGACACAAAAAAGGACTCCGTGTTATCCCTCCAGCTTGCTTCTCGGAGAGGTGAGGTGGCAGAGAGTAGTAAATAAATGCTAATCGCTTTCCTGGGCCTTGCACGCTAACCCGGCACAGGTAGCAGGTTGATTACACCCCTTTTTTGGGTGGTGGGGGAGGGGAGGGTTTGGTCTCGTCCCTAGCCGTGAAAGGCAGAAGAAGAAATCGAGAGAGAGGGAAAAAAACACCGGCAGTGTGGCAGCAGATGATAATTTTACTCATTTGTTACGACTAAAAGCTGGTTGTTTTAGCAGGATAATGGGAAAATAACGAGCTCAGCAGGGGAGGTTTGCCGCACTGATTTATGTGTTTTTCTACCAATTTACTGCCGTGGCGATAAAGGTGCTAGAGTTTTGGGCAGGAACGCAGTGATAAGAAAGTCTCTGTTTTTGAAGAAGTTTTTGATTGGATTCGCCAAACCTTAGAATTTTGTATCATTTTATCAATAATTTTATACTCGAAGATCGAAGCAAGCCGTGCGCGTGTCGTGACGTTTTCAATTTTTGCTCCGCGATTTTTCCGTTTCTTGATTTGATTGTTATAGTTTTCTAAGTGAATTTTAATTTTAATATTTTAATGCTGAGCGACGAATTTTCAAATTGGAGGTCAAAGAGAAATATGATTCGTAAACTGGAAATACGGTGGCAGTTTTGTTTGGCAAGCAAATCCGAAGACAGGGACCTTCAAGAGTGAGCTTGCCCTAGCTAGAAGCAGAACCTTTTGAACCTGCTGGTGGAAATTTCGGTGCTGTCGGGATCGATTCATGCTGAATGGTGATCGAGATGATCGAGTCAAAAATATGGATTTGTCTTTATGTTTCGTCCTGGATCGTGTTGTCCCATCCCGGTGAGCTCTTTCCTTTTTGGATCTACGTTTAATTTTCATGTATTACATAACAGAAAAAAATATGGGAGTGCCGTGGCTGACTGACAACGGTGTTCGCTTTGTAAGCGAATGGTCCTGGGTTCGATGCCCATCTCATCATCCAACGAGAAAGTTTAAGACTTAAAATACTTGAAATACGTAATATGAACTAAAAATCAAAGTCGCTCGAGGCGGGGTTCGATCCCCCGTTCTATGGATTGGTAAGCAAAAACGCTAACCACTGTGCCATCACGGCTTGGTGAGCTTTGACTGGAATTAGGAATACTATTACTACCAACTAAATACGTGCTGGGTCTTTGTCCATTTGGCAAGGACCCGGAAGTTCTGAATAACGTTTAAATCCGATTGATGCAAACGTTCTTTAGGCGGGCTTGTCGGTTCAAGCTGAGGTACCCGCGCACGGCTAGCCTGCGTAGAAATGGGTCACCGAAGCTCGGCAGAGCTAACACTATCCAAATGCCTATGCGAGTTATTTGCATGTATAGAATGTAAATCTAAAATACATGGAAACAACTCAATTTGTAAGAAGCGGCCGCGTGGCTCCGTTTGGTTGGTTGCACACACACACACACATTTTATCAATAATTTTATACTCATTAATAGTGACTTACGAGACCCAGACCGAATTGAGCAAATCCGGGCATTTCTTTTTACTAAATTCATCTAACTAGATGTCCCTCCAGAAAAAAAAAATCGTCCAAACCAAGCTCCCCGCAGATAATACCAGTGCTAAGGGCGACAACAGGAAGTCCGGCCAGGACGTCGGAAAGGCGTTCCCGGTCGCCGCGCCTTCTTTGTAGGAGGAGGGCGAGGGAGGTGTCGCCCGAGTCGTAAAAATATGCAAATTTCAACCTGCACCGCCCACTGCTGACTTGCCCCCCGGCGAAAGGCTTCTGTAACAAAAGCAAACTTTTGCAGCTCCTCTCTTACTTATTCATTGCGGATAGTCGGCAAAAATTTCGAAGGGTAACACGCAGCAGCAGCAGCAGCAGTGCTGGCGGGCACGTTCCACCGAATTGTGTCTTGGCTTGGCTTGGGATGGCCCGCCGTAGGACATCATTAAAATTCATAGCTCCGATAAAACTCCGTTTCGGGGGGGGGGGGGACTTAGTTGATCCGATCCAGTGATAAAATGAATTTTTGGTTCGGTTGGGTTCGGTCTGGGGCGGAATTAAGTTGTTCTTATTAATTAACTATGCAGCGGCGAGTTCTGGATCAGATTTCAGCAGCCAATTTGTTTTACACGATTATTCGGATCGGTTTATTCAAAGCATTGTGATTGGAGATATTTTTTAAGGTTGGGTTAGCAGATGTAGGAGAGCATCATTTTTATTTTGATAAGGCCTTTTATTATTTTTGCAGTAGCATTTTTTAACTGGATCAAAAAAATCAATCAATCCTAAATTATAGATTTAAGAGAGACGTTCAGAACGGCATTTTAAGTTTTCATTCGACCTTTTCAAAGGTCAGGCTAGATTTTGGAAACATCAAGATATTTTTCCTTAATAGCCGCTAAAATCAGTTGAAATGGAGGGAAGTTATGATTTTTTGAAAAAAAGTGGTTCTTGCAAAAATCATCGAAAATCGCATTTTTTTACAATCCTAGCACGGCGTAGGTCACTCTAATGTACAGTAAAAAAATTCTGTGTAAAATTGCATCACATCACCTTTGTGAGCAAAAGCATGTAATATTGTAAGAGAAAACGGGTACACAAAAAGCATGTACAAATGAAAAAAACGGTGTACGGGACACGTACGTACATCGGCGTTGAACCAAATATTACAAGACGGTGAGATAGCCGAGATGGTTGGGGCGTGTAATTGGTAATCTGTATATGACTCTCACCAAATTGATGTTATTTTTTAGGTATGCAAACCTTTTTTTTCTTTTGTACATGCTTTTTGTGTACACGTTTTCTCATACAATATTAAATGCTGTGTGACCAAACAAAAAAATACGGGCCCAATTTTGAGCCAAATCGAAGCACTTTTGTTTTTGGCCTTGCTGTTTTCGTGGGGAATTGTTGTTTATAAAATTACGAGTATTTTTTTTTAATTTGAAGCAAAAAGTATTCATCAAAGTTTTATTAAAAAAAATCAGCTGAAAAATAATAAAAAATATCAGAAGAAGAAAAAATTACAACATGTTTATTGACTGGCATTACAAACACTAAACTGATTATTTCAAACTTTTTTGTCATAAAACTATTGATTTGAAAGCACATTGGAAAATCAGCCCTTAAAAATGTTTGCTCTCCTACTGTCTAATGGTGCTCTAGCATACCATTTCAAAAAAGCCGTTAAATAAATCAAACCAATTAGATTTCAATTTCAACGTTCAAAGTTTCTTGAAAAGGGTCCAAATAACACGATATAATATTTTGTTTAATCGGGAATGCTAGATCGTGTCGGTTGTTCCAACTTGTAAAAATAGAGCAATTCCAGCTGAAATCATGAATTTGTCTGATACTTTTGTACCCGAACCTCTCCAAATCTAATGATACTTTTAGACTTTTTATCCTAGGCCTATATAAGCAATTTTTATGTATACAGCAATTCCATTTGAAAAGAGCCTAAACCGAAAAAAAAAGTTCTCCGATCGGGCTCAAAATTTTTCTAGAGGTTCTTTAGCCAAAATAATTAGACCCGTATTTTTTTGTTTGGCCATTATGGTGACCTACATCGTGCTAGGGTAGTTCAAAAAATGGAAATTTTTGTCATTTTTCGCAAAACCTCTTTTTTCGAAAAATCATATCTCCGCGCCATTTCATCAGATTTTAGCTGTCTTAGACTCAAGAGTAAGGTGATGAGTTTGGCTATTTGGGAAAAAATAGTAAGAAGTTTCAAAAATCTAGCTTAACATTTGAAAAAGTCACATGAAAACTTAAAATGGCGTTTTGACCGTGTCTGGACCAAAGAGCCTATGTCTGAAAATATTTTTATCGGATTCCTCGGAAAATTTCACATAGCGTTTAAAAACATTGGCGATGTTGAACTGTACGTTTCGGAGATATGATTTTTTGAAAATAAAAACTGAGTTTTTCGACGCGTTACGCGCAAAAACTGGAAAATGACGAAATCGGTAAATAATCAACTTTTTCCACTAAAACTGCGATAACTTTAAAATTTCAGCGATGACCTATAGATGTTATGGTCTATAGATACCCAACCATCTATAGGTCATCGCTGAAATTTTAAAGTTATCGCAGTTTTAGTGAAAAAAGTTAATTTTTTGCCGATTTCGTCATTTTCCCGTTTTTGCGCGTGGCGCGTCGAAAAACTCAGTTTTTATTTTCAAAAAATCATATCTCCAAAACGTACGGTTCGACATCGCCAATTTTTTGAAAAATATGTGAAATTTTCCGAGGAATCCGATAGAAATATTTTCAGACATAGGCTTTTTGGTCCAGATACGGTCAAAACGCCATTTTAAGTTTTCATGCGACTTTTTGAAATGTTAAGCTAGATTTTTGAAACTTCTCACTATTTTTCCCAAATAGCCAAACTCACCTTTTTTTGCGTCTAGGACAGCTAAATCGGATGAAATGGCGCGGAGATATGATTTTTCGAAAAAAGAGGTTTTTGAGAAAAATGACGAAAATTGCCATTTTTTGAACCACCCTAGCACGATGTAGGTAACCCTAATGGCCAAACAAAAAAATACGGGTCTAATTGTTTTGGCCAAGGAAAATTTTGAGCCCGATCGGAGAACTTTTTTTTCGGTTTAGGCTCTTTTCAAATGCAACTGCTGTATATGGAGCTAATTGTACTAAAAAATGTCATTTGAGATGAGCGTGAGATATTTAAATATATTTGTATTTTATAATTTAAAAATAACTCTGTCTCCAAGCCGTTGAGATTTTCAAATTTTTAAGTTTTAAGTTAAATTTTAAGGTGATGTCACGATTTTTTTGAGGAAATAGCCAAAAATGTTACAAAAAGACCCACGAGTATTACATGATGGTATGTCCCTCCTTAAAAAATACAAAAATCGTTCACTAAAACTGTTATTTTGAAAAGTGGTCTAAGCCTCAAAATGTTCAAAAACTTAGGGCGTCCAATTTTCCCGGGTTTTGAATTTCCCGGGATTTTATTTAAACATTTATAAAATTTATATTTTTGTTATATTTGTTTTGTTTTCAAGCTAAAAATTATATTAACTGGTGATAATCTTCACTTCAATCTAAACATATACGACAGCTTTTAAATAGCTTAAGGGCTTACATAAATGTAAATCGCCATAAATGTCAGAGGTTGGAACGAGAACACATTTAAACTTTTTCAAATCTATTTTCAAGACATTAAAATATATATTTTCATCTATCAACAAAATAAATTTGAAAACTTTTGGTTGTACCATTGCCAAGATATAACAATTTGAAGTTGGCAGTTTAAAAAATGGGTGCCATGATATCTCAACACTGCTTTGACCAAATCGGCTCATAATTTTGGTGAACACTCGTTAAACTGGTTCCGTGTGCCTGACGAAGGCCGATACTCAAAAAAGTCATGCACACGTGAGGTCTTGTGAGTCTTCTCCCCAATTTCAGCCGATTTGGCCTATCCTATCTTAAGAAAAAAATGTTCACAAAGTTTGACAGTTTACTTTGCGCATGGCAAAATTTTGTGCTTAAATCGTCTCTTACACAGTTTAAAAATAAAATATCTTCATGAAACTTAAAGGAGTGAGCGGATTTAAAAAAAATCTGTAATAAGTTTTTTTGCATTTTCTAGATGCATGTAACCCCTTAAAACAAATTATTTTTTTTTTGTTTTTTATTCTGCTATGGTCAACTGGGGAAAACCGGGACTAAAGTCTGAATAGATTAATATATTTTTCCAATTTTTAAAATTATTTTTATTCATAAATGTAATTAGTAGTCTATTTAAAAATACAGAGCGATAAATAAAAAAATATATAAAGCACTAGGAATTTTCGAAATCTGTAAACTCAAATTTAACAACTTTTTATGTATTTCTACAAAAAAATATATTTTCGCGAAAAAAATAGATTTTTTTTTTGTCAATTTCAAGAATTCCCGGGACAAATTATAAAAAAATCCCGGGATTCGGGAATTCCCGCTGTGGAAAAATCCCGGGATTTTTATCCCGGGAATTCTCGGAAAAGACGCACTACAAAAACTGATAGTGGGAATCAATTCCCTAGACAATTTTACATAAAAGTCTCCATATTGACCATTCTTCTTTGTCCAATCCTTGTGATGATACAGCGGTTTTAAAAATAAAAATGTTTTAAAAAATAGTTTTTTTTGCAGTTTTTGGAAATTTCTATATAAGAGCAGTTCTGTACGGGATCGGCCTGTTTTCTGTAATTTTTAATTTCTGTATTTTTTAATCCGGCTGAAACCTTTTTGGTGCCTTCGGTATGCCCAAGAAAGCCATTTTTCATCATTAGTTAGTCCATATAATTTTCCTTACAAATTTGGCAGCTGTCCATACAAAAATGATGTATGAAAATTCAAAAATCTGTATCTTATGAAGGAATTTTCTGACCGATTTGGTGTCTTCAGCAAAGTTTCGAACAATATTTCGATTTTTTGTAAAAATATTTATTGATTCAAAAAATCATAACTCGGTCAAAATTTTTTTACCCATTCTGGAAATTTCTGAAAAGTTGGCATTTGATATCCTCTAAAACATGTCAAAAAATAAAAGAAATTAAATAAACTGTTTTTTTTTTGCAAATCTAGTTTAAATGACAAAAAGTGAAATTAAAAATAACCAATAAAAAATTTTTCAGTGTAGTCCATATCCATACCTACAACTTTGCCGAAGACGCCAAATCAATCAAAAAATTCCTTCAAAAGATACAGATTTTTGAATTTTCACATATCATTTTTGTATGGACAGCTGCCAAATTTGTATGGAAAATTATATGAACGAACTAATGATGCAAAATGGCTTCTTTGAGCATTGATTTGGTATCTTCGGCAAAATAGATACATAACAGTTATTTTTTGCAAATTTTCGTTCTTTTATAACGTTACGCATAAAAAATAAAATCAAAAAATTAATCAAAAAACGCTCTAATAGAAAAAATATGTTCCAAAACAGGGGTGCTAAAAGATTTAAAATGGCAGGCCGAATTCAAAACTCATCTAAGCGTGTGTGAACCATTGTTTGTGCGAAAGAAATGAAATTACAGTAAAATAAATTTTTCAATTGAAGTTTTTTAAGACACATTCGTCATTTAGTATCAGAAAACACTTATTTGTCCATTGAAATTTGACAGTTTTGCTCTAAATTGCCTTTTTTGCTAAATTTTTCTCCGATTTCTGCCTTAATCACACGTTAGTTACACAGATTCCTAATCCTAATGCCTTGAGTTTGAACCCGAGTGCCAAATACGTTTGAGGATCAGCCAATAAACAAATACGTGTTATGTCTTTTAAATTAATTTGGAATACTTTTATTTATGTTATCTTTACAGTTTTCTATTTTAGTAAAAAAAATATGTTTTATATCAGATTATCAGAAATTTTTTAAGAACATTTTCAATCGCATTAAAATTGTGAATTATTTGTGTCGCATAATCGCATCAGGAGTGACATTGGGTCTGTGGGGTAAGATTGGGTCGTACAAAAATGCTGAATTATGACCCAATCTCACCCTTAAACCTAATGTCACCCCGATTGACAGAACAACATTTTGGACTTTTTCAAAACATTATTGTAAGCTCCAAGAATTTGATTATGTTTCCAACATCCAAGTTACTTTGGCGATGGTTGACCTTCAGGTGACCTTCACGGGTTTGAATTGACAGTTTTCAATTTACGGGTAGCTGATCATCTACGAACATGTTCCGTTCGTTCCGTGGTGCTCCCGCAGAAAACGTGCTTCTTCTCGTTCCAATTGGCCCGATAACAGAACCTCAAAGGTCACCTGCTAGGTCGGAAAGCTAGGAAACCCTAAACCACGAGGTGTTTATCGGTGTGACACCACATAAATGCAAACCGAAATTGCTGGCAGCTAAAATTTACCTTTTTTTCCCCCTTTCGGGGCTGTTTCTGGTTCAAATCCGAGCAATCCCTTCTGGAGCCACCGACATTTGAAATAACTCGACTCGACTCCTTTTGTTTCGTGTGTTCCGTTCCGTCGAGCAAGCTATAAAAATTCACGATCCCCCTAAATTTATGCAACAGGATACGACGACGACTCTGCTGTCTGCACCAAACGTGCGACTTCTTACAATTGCTATGATTATTGTGTTTTGCCGCCGGATTCGGCACTCACTTTTTGTTGGCAGCACGGAAGAAGAGGAAGCACTTTGCCAATTTCCGGACAGCTTCCAGTACTGCTGCCTTGCTACTCGTAACACACCACTGTATCACAACAACTCATAAAGTTTTCTCCTGGTTTTATTTCTTTTTTTTTGTGTTGATGGGTTTTTTCCTTGTTTCGATTGCTATTTGTTGAACGCGTCTTGACGCGATTCACTTTATTTGGCTTCTTCTTCTTTTAGAATACCGCGGAACCGGTTCCATCAGCGATTTATATCTCGCTTTTCGAGTGTATTTTTTGCTTGTTACACTTCCACGTTGTGTCGTTTCACAGAGCGCGCGCCACAATATCCCAGCGACGACTTTGTGTGTTCTGGCTGAGTTTTATGTGAATTTTCCTCTCGTTTTTTTCACGTTTTGATGGAATAACTCGACTCGACGACGGATTACACGGCACGGCGACTTGTATCGAGGTTTTGTTTTATGGCTGCACTGCACTGATTCCGCTTGTGCGCTTTTTTTTCTTCCTCAACAACATTTGTATTTTACGACTTTCCAGAGGAATCCTTACGCCCCGTCGAGATTTAATCTCGTATACTTTCAGGAGTACCTCTCACTCTCGTGCACTCTCACCCTTAGCCTCCCCAAACCCGTAGCACAGCTGACATCACTGGCTGCACCCAATAGATGGCGCTGTACTCCACGGTTTCGCCTGTGGTTATGCAGCGTACGTCATCATCATCATCAGCATCAGATCTAACGCTCGCTGGGAAATCACATTTTACCCCGCCCCTTCCTCACCCTCTAAAGGTTGGGCAAGGACACCTTTCTACACAAACACACACACTCCCAAGCACACAGAAGCATCACAACAACGCGAAAATCTTGGGGCGTCGTCGGTTCCGTCGAAATCCAAACTTTCTAAGGCCGCTGACGACACTTTGATGGGTTGTGCATACTTTCGGGCGTAACTCGGCGGGGAAGCTGTTTTTGATCACCGAAATGTCTTCGGAAAGTAAAAAAAAAAAAGAAAACCACGAACGCGTGACACCGATGGGCAACGAGCGCGTCCTACCAAAACTTCCGGCACTTTCCCAAGAGTCCTCTCGCTACGGAAGCAACACCCCGACTGGTTCTGGCTCGAGTCCCGCAGAATCCAGGAAGTAAGTGCCAGCGCGTTGACCGCCAAGATTACAAAATCCAGTCAGCGGCCCGCTCTCGCCGCTCTTTTCGAGTCGGGGGAGGCTCTCTTTTGGCGGTCACAGCTGAGAGAGTTATTTTGATGAAAGTTACAGCACGTATTGGCATGGTGAGATCGATCTCCCTAGTGGAGCAATGATTTTTGTTGTGACTGTTGAACATTTTGAAAATTATTTTCATTTGAATAAACTATTCCACCAGTCTCCATTAAAAGCCCTTTTTTTAATCACTAGATTAAAAATAAACGAATTTTGGGTGTTAAATAAAGAAAATGCTCTAGTGTCATTTCCACCCAAATGATCACGCGTCGAGTTCTGTTTGCCTCAAAAATAAAGAATCCCAAGTTTGGTGAAATTTGGTTCACGCCCGCGCCTCTTACAACCCTATCTTTTTCTTAAATTTTTGAAAAAAAAAACTCATATTTAGAATGCATTTTTCAAAGAGAAAACAAAACCAAAAAGTAAACTTTTGGGTATGGTAATTTGAAGATTTTTTAACTTAGAATCCAATGGCGTACTCAAAATTTTCGTACAGTGTTGCCAGATATGAACATTTTGCGCTTGAAGTTTTGAAATGCATTTTTAACCGTTTGAACGAGAACTTACGGTTACATTCGATTGCTGAGAGTTTTTTGAAATAAATTCAATCAAAACCTCAGAGTAAATTCCATACTTTTCGAGATATCACGTTTTTAAGTAAGAAAGTCCCGTATAGCTCAGCAGATGTTTTACTTACCCCTCAATTTTCTAAAATATATTGCGTAACAGCACAAAAATTAGGAAATATTCGCCAATGTGTGCAAAAAAACAGTTTTAGATCATAATAATCTGCCCCTAGTAATATTTTTAAACTTACAGGTTTTATCATGGTTCTGAAAACCCTCATATGGGCTAAAAAGGCTTTTATATTGATATTGATATTTTCAGTACGAGTCGTATATCCAACGAGGTTCACCGAGTTGGATAAATACGAAGAGTGCTGAAAAAATCATGCTATGCAACGAGTTCCATACAACATTTTTGCAACTCCGAAAACACTCTTTGAGTGGAATTAAAAGTAAAATTTCCATGTATTTTTGTCAATTAACCGTTTCAATAGAAAAAAAAGTTTAAAAGTCTTGCTTTTCGAAACAAGTGCTGAAAAGTTCAACTTTTCAGCCTCCGTTTCAGTGCTGAAAAGTAGAACTTTTTAGCATTTATGTTGAAATGTGTTACTATTCGATTCTGTTGTTTTTGGTACAGAAAAGTAGGCTTTTTCATCATTCAAGAATGACAGAAAAAATATGTAATTTTACGACGGAATTGCCAAAACTTTTTTTAAGTGGTCTCAAAACAACCTTTTGCCAATTAATCAGTCCAAAATTAAAGCAATATTTTTAGCAAATTGCGATCTTCTTGAGGTTAACGTTTGAAAATGCGAAAAACACAAAATAATAGTAATGATTTGATTATGGAAAATTTTGAAAAAACATAATATAGGTAAATGATATTGACTGGAGTTTGAAGAAAAGGTTTAAGGAGTTACGTACATGTGAGTCGGCAAAAATGTAGGTAAACATATTTTTTTGTTTTGTAAATAAAGAAAAACAGTTTTTGATTTTTGTATGTTTTCAAAAAAGCAAAATTTAGAAATCAGGCTTCGGTATGCACACGGGATTTTCAGCCGCTTTGGTCCATCCCATCTCGAGATTTCGTGGCATCTGCAAATCAAGTCGGTGTTTAGAGAAAATCGAAGAAAAATTTGACATTTCACTTTTCACATGGCAAAATTTAGAGTTAGAATCGTCTCTCACTCCGTTAAGTAATGAAATATCTTCTTGAAACTTTCAGGAGTGATATAAAATAATCTTTAAAGTGGATTTAATAAAAAAAAATTAACATGTCGATGCCTCTGTGCTCTCTTGTACTAAGCTTGCTAGTCTTGTTGCTAGTTTTACTATCTAATTAGCATAAGAGAGCAAAGAGGCATCGATGTACGTAACCCCTTAAGGTAGTAGAAAAATAAATCGGAATAATTAGAATTCAGATGTATTAAACCAGTTTTAGTTGATGATTTAAATTTAGTTATTTTTCTAATGCGAACATAGCCGACACATGGTCAACCGTGAATGATAATTTTCAAAGCGTTTGAACTACAAATAAAAAAAATCCTAAACACAATAAATGCAAGTTAAAATAATAAAAAAAAGACAAAACTAAAAACAAAAGGAGTAAAATTTGCTGAAAATATTGTGAAAATAACTTCCTGATCACAAATAACAAATATTATAAAAGTTTGGATAGTAGATAGTTAGTGACATAAATAGGGGTTTTTTTTAATAAACGTTGTGTTAAATATGTTTTTTAAATAAACATAAACATTTTTATAAAACTGTAGTTTTAAAACTCTTTGACTCAAATAAAGTGTTTATGTTTTTATTATTTGAAGGAAGTTTTCATCAGGAAAGATGTTCAGGAATGGATAACTTGAATCAAACTTGATCAACCATGGATTTCGAAAACGAAAGAATTTGGCATTTTTTCATTACGTGACTTTTTCAAAACAAAAAGTAACCTGGAAGCGTGTCCTATCTGAGCGGATCTACACTTACTTTGCGTGAGAAACACAAAATGAGAGATAGAGAGGGGATAGAGAGAAGATAGAGCACCATTGAGAGAAAGTCAAAAATTTATTATTCTTTGCTAGAATTTTCATGCGTTCTTTTCACAAATGGACTTTTTGTAAATAAGATCTACTGTTTAATCTTTCTGGTTTTGGCGAGCAGTCTTGTCGAAAAAGAAAAACAGATTTTCTCTACTTCACCAGAAAGATTAAAAAATAATCAGTCGTTGCGAACCCGGATCTACTGTTTAATTTTGGAACGATTGCTTTTTTTGTTCATATTTTTTTCATGAAATTTGCCTTGAAAAGTCATGTTGTGGCTCAAACATTATTGCATCATTTTTAAGGGTTTGCAAGAAACTGAACTATTTACGGTTAAAACGATATTCCTGGATTCAAAAAACATTCAGCACTCTTTCAATATTCAAAGCTAAACACACGTTTATACGTCCAACTTAATGCGAACCTTGAAAAAATTCATGATTTAGGGCAAGAAGTAAAATCTTCGAAGAAGTGATCCCAAATCTATCGATAGCTAATTATTTTCAAAAAAAAAATTGACTAAAAATATCCTAGAGTGCTCAATACAGTAATGCTTCTGTAAAAAACTGATAACTCCAAATACCAAATACAAATCTTTAGAAGGAATTTAGGTTTAGTATCTTCGGCAATGTTTTATTTATGAATGAGGACTATACCGAACAAAATATTACACGGAATTTGATTGATTAAAACATCTAATTTTTATTTTTTTATGTGTTATATTCAGGGTTGCGGAGTCGGGTCATATTTCAAGCGACTCCGACTCCGGCTTTCTGGGATTAGCCGACTCTGACTCCGACTCAAACTCCGACTCCAACTCCAGCCCACCAACTCTAGCCGACTCCGACTCCAGCTTTCAAAAAATGGTTGGCTCCGACTCCGACTCCACAAATTTTTAAATATTTCAAAAGTTAGTTTACTATTATTTCAAAAACATTGATAATAAGATTATTTAAAAACTCTTTATGTGGAAAAAAACGGAAAACAGTTTCTAGTTGTACAAGTTTAAGACGTTATTGATACAAAAAAAAACGATATTTGAAGTTTTAGGATTGTTTCGATCATAAGATTTTTTTGTTAAATTATATTTCAATTTTTGTTAGTGTTTGTATCAGGCCATTGTAAATTTTATTTAAACTTTTTGTCTCCCTCCTCCTTCAAAAAATTCTAAAATAATGAGGCCGCTGCAAATATTTTTTTTCATATCCCTTCTTCTCTATTCAAGCACAATTTTTTTCGAGTCTTAATATATTTTTTGGTTATTCCATTTTTTTTTTGATGTGTTATATTTTCCTGACTCAATTTTAACAATCCAAACTCAATTTTAACATTTCAAAATCAGTAATAATAATTTCATGAATGACACAGTGCTGCCGAACAAACAATCACCATGTACCGGTACCTTTCAAATTCCTCCCAAAAAATCTCTCGCTCTCACTCTGTTATCGAGAAATTTAATCCTTCCATTAACTCTCAATTTCCATCTTCTCACCAAAACCATAACCACAATCATCATTGATGACTATACGCTCTCGCACACTTACTCTCCCTCTCTTCTCTTACTTCCTTATCACTTGTTTTCGTAAGTCAACCGAACTGACCGTCGTAGATTGTGATTTTCCTCACTCTCTCACTCTCCTGCTCGCGCATACACACACACACACATCGGGGAAAATGCAAATAGAACTGAGAGAGAAAGAAAAAATGTTGACTTTGTCGAGAGTGAAAACGTGAACCGTGAAAATTGAGGCAGGAAAAACGCAAAGTGTGTGTGTGTGTGTGGCAGTGAGAGAGAAAGAAAGAAAAAAACCAGAGCAAGTGTCACACATCACGCGGAGAAGGTGCCAGTGGAGCAATTTTCCGGCGGCCGACCTCGTCGGCTAGTTTTGGGTGGATTGATTTATTGTTTGGCCCACTTTTGTGGGACAGGAGGGCGGAGGGCGGAGGGGGGAGAGTGGGGGAGAGGGCAAAGGATGAGTGGGTCTGTTGTGATGAGAGCGGAGAGCTGCTGAATAATGGATGGTCGTCGATGGAGTAAAACTATGCACTCAACTGTTGCATCTTCTACTGGGAAATTTGAATGATTGTGTGACGTTTTTCCGCTAGCTACTGTGAAGGGATTTTGCCTTCCTCACTGAGGTAAGGCTATAATCCTGCTCGAAAAATGAACTTTTGAAAAACAGCTCGTAGACCTATATTCATGTATACCTATCGACTCAGAATCGAAAATTAAACAAATGTCTGTGTGTGTGTGTGTATGTGTGTGCGTATTCCCCTTGGTGCTCAAAATTCTTGCCAAGTTTTCTCGGCACTGGCTGATCCGATTTAAGTCAAATAAGTTGCATTCGATTCGGTTTGGTGCCCCATAATGCACTATTGAATTGTTTGAAGATCCGATAAGTAGTTCAAAAGTTACGTATAAAAAAGTGTCAGAGTTGCGAATCGGATCTCACATAAATGCATGTAAACTATATCCAGACCCCTCACTCGACCCATCGTTGGTTAGGTTATCAAAAGACCTTTTCAACGAGTCCAAAACATTGAAGTTCTGGCAACCCTGTCTCAAGTTATGATCACTTAAGTGATATTTATGTACTTTTTTGATGCCGGATCTCACTTAAATGCATGTAAACTATGTCCGGATCCATCATCCAGCCCATCGTTGGATAGGTAATCAAAAGACCTTTCCAATGAAACCAAAACATTGAAGATCTGGCAACCCTGTCTCAAGTTATTACCACTCAAGTGATATTTATGTACTTTTTTGAAGCCGGATCTCACTTAAATGTATGTAAACTATGTCCGGATCCATCTTCCGGCCAATCGTTGGATAGGTAATTGAAAGACTTTTCCAATGAGTCCAAAACATTGAAGATCTGGCAACCCTGTCTCGTGTTATGACCACTTAAGTGATATTTATGTACTTTTTTGATGCCGGATCTCACTTAAATGCATGTAAACTATATCCGGATCCATCATCCAGCCCATCGTTGGATAGGTAATCAAAAGACCTTTCCAATGAAACCAAAACATTGAAGATCTGGCAACCCTGTCTCAAGTTATTACCACTCAAGTGATATTTATGTACTTTTTTGAAGCCGGATCTCACTTAAATGTATGTAAACTATGTCCGGATCCATCTTCCGGCCAATCGTTGGATAGGTAATTGAAAGACTTTTCCAATGAGTCCAAAACATTGAAGATCTGGCAACCCTGTCTCGTGTTATGACCACTTAAGTGATATTTATGTACTTTTTTGATGCCGGATCTCACTTAAATGCATGTAAACTATGTCCGGATCCATCATCCAGCCCATCGTTGGATAGGTAATCAAAAGACCTTTCCAATGAAACCAAAACATTGAAGATCTGGCAACCCTGTCTCAAGTTATTACCACTCAAGTGATATTTATGTACTTTTTTGAAGCCGGATCTCACTTAAATGTATGTAAACTATGTCCGGATCCATCTTCCGGCCAATCGTTGGATAGGTAATTGAAAGACTTTTCCAATGAGTCCAAAACATTGAAGATCTGGCAACCCTGTCTCGTGTTATGACCACTTAAGTGATATTTATGTACTTTTTTGATGCCGGATCTCACTTAAATGCATGTAAACTATGTCCGGATCCATCATCCAGCCCATCGTTGGATAGGTAATCAAAAGACCTTTCAAATGAAACCAAAACATTGAAGATCTGGCAACCCTGTCTCAAGTTATTACCACTCAAGTGATATTTATGTACTTTTTTGAAGCCGGATCTCACTTAAATGTATGTAAACTATGTCCGGATCCATCTTCCGGCCAATCGTTGGATAGGTAATCGAAAGACCTTTCCAATGAGTCCAAAACATTGAAGATCTGGCAACCCTGTCTCAAGTTATGACCACTTAAGTGATATTTATGTACTTTTTTGATGCCGGATCTCACTTAAATGTATGTAAACTATGTTCGGATCCATTATCCAACCTACCGTTGGATAGGTAATCGAAAGACCTTTCCAATGAGTCCAAAACATTGAAGATCTGGCAACGCTGTCTCGTGTTATGACCACTTAAGTGATATTTATGTACTTTTTTGAAGCCGGATATCACTTAAATGTATGTAAACTATGTCCGGATCCATCTTCCGGCCGATCGTTGGTTAGGTAATCAAAAGACCTTTCCAATGAGTCCATAACATTGAAGATCTGACAACGCTCAGTCTCAAGTTATGACCGCTTAGGTGACATTTGTTTATTTTTTTATTGAGAAACAAGCCAAATTTCGTTCTGCCTTTTTCGTTTGTTGACGTTTTTGACTTTTTTGCTTATTCAGCCTCCTGTGATCAAAACTTAATTTTAACCTTTCCCATACAGTCTGCAAATTTTCCGGAATCGGTTGTAACTTTTTGGCACTTACGAACTTACCATACGAACCCAACGCAACAAAGAGCACCTCGATCGGACGTTCCGTGTTGAATTGATTCGCGTTCGAACAAAACCGTCGAAATTTTGTATATATATATAGAAGATAGATAGAATTTGTGTCCAAACTCATCATATCAACAAATGTTGGTTAAAAGTGAGGAAGGCAACAGCCACATAGGTGGATTAAGTTAGTTTTTTTTTTCAATTTGCTTGGAAGTTCCAAGGACACATTATTATTGCTATGTACGGTGTTGAGTAATATGATTTATGAAAAATAAACATACTTTTTTTTATCAATTTATATTGAATTTATATAGCATTTGCATTGCTGCATTGCACTTGCTGAATAACATTGGTCAGTATCGGAGGTTCTACAAAGAACCATTACACTAAAATTTTACGCTAACCGTTTTGCGTTATTTTCGGACGGACTCCAGTCTGTAGCTTTGTGGGTGTTGGCATGTGGTTGTCGGAACTAATGACAAGAAGATTTTTTGGTAATATTCATTCATGTATGTTTTTGGTTTTGTTGAGCAAACGAGAAGTATGTTATGAACAGGCTTAGTGATTTTTAACGCTCGAAAATTGCAAATTCCACGGGGACCTCAATTTCAAACTACCAAATTTTACGCAAATTTCGTGGAACGTGAAAAATGTTAAAATAACTCTGAAAATCTTATGTTGAAATCACATCAAACTGCTTTTTATGCTTCATTATATATTATTTAAATAAACTAAAAACAATTTCATTCAATTTGAACCAGACACAAAAAAAAAATCTCCTAATTTTCCAAAAGGATTTCAACTGGTTTATGGATGGGCTCTATATATAAATTTTGAAACAAAATGTCGGGCATGCGTATTCTCATTAATTGTCCTGCTTTTTAATATTTGACTAATAAAGCTGAAAAGTTTTCGCTGAATTACTTCATTATATTGAATTTCATATCAAAGCAAGATTTAACAATCTTGTCCAGCCAAAATGAGTAAAATAATTTGAATTTTTGCGACATTTAGCACATGAAAAATAATTTTAAAAGTTTTAATCTCCCTATTCAAATTTAAATCTCAAATCAATGTGCAAAAATTATATATTTGTAACGAAATCAACATTTATATTCAAAATGAAATTTTTAGCAAGATTTTTTTTTAATTTTCTTGCTCTTGTTAGTGCTTTAGTTATAGAAATAATTGTTCCAAAATGGATTATGATGCAACACACAGCTGAAAGGAACTCCAAAACTCGGTTATGAATTACAACAAAAAAAACGAATTGTATCTTGATTATTCACCAATAAAACTGAATTGAATTGAAAGAAAAATTCAAAATTCACCCAAATAATCAAATATCGTTATAATTAAACAGGACTCGAAAAAAATGATTTCAAAGATAAAAATACCCTTCATTTTAATTTGAATTAAACAAAGCTTGATTCTTTTAATTTCACATGAAACTAATCCTTTCAAATAAAATAGCAGTAAAAATTTTATTACGGCGAATGAAAGTATAACAAAACTAACCTAGAGTAACCATCACAAGGTCCTTCATTAATCTGATACAATGTGTTATACTAACAGGCTATCGTTTCCAATAAATTTGAAATAACAAAACTTAGTAAGTTTCTAAAAAAAATGAAAATTTTAACAATTCTTCAAATGGTTCATAACTAGCTTTTCAATTGTTTACTAATAAAATTTACTTCAATAGTCTGTGTGGATGAAATATTTATTATGTTGTTAGTTTGAAAAAAAAATTGAGAAAATTGATAAATTTTACGAATTTCACGCCGTCCTCGAAATCGTCAATAAGAGTAGCAAGAGTATTCACTCGCTTAATTCTACAGTATTTCATAAGATTATTATTATTCTTATTTGAGTTCGAAACATCATTTTAAGAAAAATCTTAACAGTTTCACACAAAATAACTTTTTCTTACTCTTGTCTATTCCATAGTTATAAGAAATAATTTTTCGATTTAATTACGATATAAATCACAGCTGAAAGGAACACCAAAACTCTGTTGTGTACCTAAATGAACTCATTGTAAATTGATTATTCACAAATAAAACCGAATTGAATTGAATTGAATTGAATCTCACACAAATTTCACGGAATTTCGCGGAAAAAGACAAATTTCACGGATTTCACGATATCCGCGAAATCGTGAAATTAAACTTACTTTAGTTATCGTCATTGTTATTTCGATAGTTCTCTCGGCGATAATCTTATCGCCAATAACTTTTTTTATCTTTCTAAACTCGATTATTTCAATCATATCATGTTGAATTTTCAATGCTTCTACTCAAAATATATTTTATTGAAAATGTAAAAAGTTTCAATGTTTTAAAATGTACTTGAAATTATTCACAAAAAACTGCATTATTTTCGAAAAATACTCATAATTTCATAATTTGCCATATGGGTATCAAACGAAGTAAAATTGTCTAAAATACAAAAATTTTCACAAAACACCGATTTTTTACGAAAATACTCAAATTTGCACAATTTGCAATATGGGTATCAAACGAATTGAAATTATGTATGCTTCTTGAATTTATTTAAAAAAAAAATAAATTAAAATATATCATTTTTCACAAATTACTGTATTTTTTTTTAAAGTACTCAAATTTTCTAATTAAAGATAACTAAGCGGAATTTACAATTTCTATAAATTGCTGTATTTTTTCGAAAGTACAAATTTTTTTTAATAATGGATATCAAACGAAGCAAAATTGTGTATGCTTTTTCAATTTATTAATGTTTTTTTCGGAAAAAAATATCTTTTTTACGAATTTCCTTACTATTTTCGAAAGTACTCAAATTTTCAGAATATGCATATTGGTATCAAACGAAAATTAATTTTGCATGCTTCATACATACTTTCAAATTGAAATTTTGTATGCTTCATCAATTTATTAAAGTTTTTCTTTAAATACAAAAAAATTCACAAATTCCCTTTTTTTCGAAAGTATCCAAACTTTTCAATTATGGATATCAATCGAAACGAAATTGTGTATGCTTTTTCAATGTTTTTATGTTTTTTTTCGGAAAAAAATATTTTTTTACAAATTACCGTCCTTTTTTCGAAATACTCAAATTTTCAGAATATGCATATGGGTATCAAACGACAGTAAATTTTGCATGCTTCATACATACATTCAAATTGAAATTATGTATGCTTAATCAATTTATTAAAATTTATTATTAAACTACCGTATTGTTTCAAAAGTACACCCAAAGTTAAAGACCGAGGGGATAGTCCTCCCCAAAAGAAACGTGAGGAAAGTACTATTCTGCGTGAGTAAAGACCTCTCGCGTGTTCATTCGTTCATTGAAACAGTTCATCCTATTGAGTGGCTTATATGGACAAATGACCGCCACTTAGTCACCGAACCTTGGTGGCCCGTACGGCAAAGGCACGGTTCAATAAGGCGAAGGTCTTGGGTTCGAGTCTCGGTACCGGTACTTTTTTTTTGATAGATGAACTTTTTGGAAAATGAACCCATGAGTAAAGTACTCTCGGTAATTTCAGGATTTATCCTCTCCGTCCGCACACAGTACCATTTTACTACCGAACCGTGCTCTTTATCCTCCCGTATGCCGATGCCCAGTTCAGGGTGTATTCTTATTTCTAATTATGAATTTTAAACGAAGCGAAAATTATGCGTTCTTTTTCAATTTATTCAAGTTTTTTTTTTTTTCGGAAAATACTATTTTTTACCAATTACCCTTTTTTTCGAAAGTACTCCAATTTTCAAAATATGCATATGGGTATCAAACGAAGGTAAATTGTACAATATGGTGGGTACGTTTTTCAAAAAGTTCTCGGATCAAGTTTCAGTATGGTTCCCCTTGTAGAGCATGCCCATAGGGACTTTCATGCCAAATATCAGCTCATTTGGTTGTAAACTGGCTGCGCGCATCAGGGTTAAAGTTTACATGGGAATTACTATTGGAAATTGGAACTTTTTGTTCAAACGCTCCTACAGGTCTAGGAAAATAACGCGCCAACTTCTGGTTTGGTCAGGCCTAAGGGGAATGGTCTGGAGAACACTTTTCCCGAAGAGAGCATATGGATTCGTTGTCCCTAGACCTGGCGCATCGGCAAATAATCCGATGTCTCCGGAATCAACGGTTTTCCCTCAAAAAGCATCAAATTTTCCTTAGCATGCTATGAAAGCTTGATGAACACCACGACGCCATACGGCAGGCAGCTACCACATGGCTTCATACAACATTTTGCATTGTTTGACACAATTATTGTACATTTAAAAATTTGAGTATTATCCCAGACGGTCCCGGTGGCATTTTTCGAGACGAGATTTGTCTGATCACGCCTTCCGTCGGAAGGGAAGTAAATGTTGGTCCCGGACTAACCTAAAAAAAAAAAAAGGTTAGGTCGTTAGCTCAGTCCAGGTGTAGGAGTCGTCTCCCTGGGTCCTGCCTCGGTGGAGTCGCTGGTAGGCAGTTGGACTCACAATCCAAAGGTCGTCAGTTCGAATCCCGGGGTGGATGGAAGCTAAGGTGTAAAAAGAGGTTTGCAATTGCCTCAACAATCAAGCCTTCGAACACCTAGTTTCGAGTAGGAATCTTGCAATTGAGAACGCCAAGGCAATGCTGTAGAGCGAATAATTTGATTTGATTTTTCGAAAAAATACGGTTTTTTATTTTTTTTACAAAAATCAACCTTAATGAAGTGTAAAATAAACCAAATTTCGCTTCGTTTGATACCCATATTGCTAATTTTGAAATTTGAGTATTTTCGAAAAAATACGGTAGTTTGTAAAAATTTTAGTATTTTTCAAAAAAAGCTCTCTTATATACAGAAAATATAAATATTTTTCAACTTATAAAAATTTATAGAACTTTCGAAAAAATATGATATTATGTTAACAATTTTGAGAACATATTTAACTTTGAACCTTGCTAGATTTAAAAAATATGTTCTTAGTGAAAGCATTGAAAATTTAACATGATATGATTCAATAAAGTCAATTTTAGAAAGATTTCAAACATGAGTTTTCGTCTCTTATCGGCGATTAGATTATCGCCGATAGTTTTTTAGTTGCCAACCTTTATGTTTACCATGAAAGTCGCTGTTCAATACAATTTTGTTGCAAAATTTAAATCAGAGTCAAGAAATTCCCCGGAACCCGAGCAGACGGAAATAACTTTGGAATAAAATTTTTTGATATTTGAAAATACTAGGCCAATAACATTTTATGTTATTTATAACAAGATTTGTTATTCGTCGTTATGATTTTTTTGTTATTGAATTGTTATTGTAATAACAGACTTATAACATTTTTAGTTATTCTTCGAACAAATCTTTGTTATTATTTTTTGTTATTTTAACAACTAATCCGATCATCCCAATAACAGTTGGAGTTATTCTTCCATAACAAAAAATGTTATTCCAAAGTTGTTTTGCCTTTGAACCAATGTCAGACCAATAACAAATTTTGTTATGATAAAATAAACTGTTATTAAACCTTTATGCAAAAATTGACTTTTCAGGAAGATTCCATAACGCTTTCTGTTATTTTAACAGAATTTGTTATTGAAATGGCATGAATTTTGTTATTACCGTCTGCCCGGGAAATTCGCAAGATTTCCCAGGAAATTAGCCGGGCAATTTGACGTTCTACTTGGAAGCCATCATTTAATAAAAAAAATTCTACACGATCCAAACAGTCCCCTGGACCTGCTTAAAGGTAAGTTTTGAAATTTGTATCACCTCTGCTGAAATTTTCCGCCACATTGGCGGTGGCGCAACCCACTCGAACGAAAATTCACACCATGCCGCGATGTATCGAAAGTGGAAAACCTGCGAAAAACAAATTCCCACGCCCGAAAAACCGACGACGACTTCGAAGAACAGCTCGACGAAGGCCGGTGGTGATCTTCGGGCGATCATCGGCCCCTCCCGGCATGCCCCGAGCAGGGGAAGATGACTTGGGGATGACAAATTGAGATTTAGTGGAAAATTGCTGATTAGGTCCTTAGCAAAAGAGCTGTAATTTAATGTCAGTACTTTGGAGATATCATCGCTTCCAACAGTCATTGGTTTGGGTGTAGTTTGAATTCATATCGAATGACGTTAAAAAAGTCATTCCTACTCGTTCCCCTTTCTCGGGAACACGGCTTAGGCCCATGCCGAAGCCGGTGGCCGAATCAGCTGGGTTGGCGAGCGCGCGCGGTCAGTCGACCATTGGCCTTCGGGCCCGTCTGTCTAGTCTTGTCTCTGCTGCTCTGTGGTGGTAAATCCCACTCAACGCCGGTGATCGGGCGAACCACTCGGAGTGTGTGACCTTTTGGGTCCTCTCGAAAAGCGGTGAGGCCACGTGGTTGGGTCGAAGACTCCCGGAAGTTAACTTTTGGCTAAAGTTTGTTACGAGGGGTGTGTGTGTGTGTGACAGTGAGTTGTCAGAAAATTCCGAGATGTCACCTGTGAAAAAATATCGATGACATCCTAGTGCGGTACACCCATATAAGACCAATATAGAAGAAGGAAAAACCAAAAGTGTTCGGCAACTTTGTGGGTGCTGATGCGCAAGTGTGTGTGTGTGTACAGGTGCGTGCGCAGATCAGTACACTTGCGCAGAACAGTTTGACACTAGGAAAAGAGATGCCACGCTTGAGGAATTTCTCGTTTCAGCTGTGTGTGAATGTTGCTCGGTTCGGTTCTCGGTTGGGATGCTGGGAAAAGCAATACCAGCAGGATTTAGTGAGGGAAGATTTTGGGAAAATTTTAAATAATTTTGGTTCAGTTTAAATTGAAAATTATTTGTAGATAAATCGTGATAAGAATTTTTAAGCCGTGGGTCAGCTAATAAAATATCCTGAGTTTTTAATTAATAATCAATTATAATAGCAAAATTTACACATTTAATTTGAATTATGAATCAATAAAAGTACATTTTAAAGGACTTCTACTACTAAGTTACTTTTACAACAATTTGTCAAGATTTATTTTTGTAAGGGCGGCTAATTTTCCCGGTTTTTGAATTTCCCGGGAAACGGGAAATATATTTTCCAAATCCCGGGAATTTCCTGGAATTTTATCAAACAGTCATAAAATATATGTTGTCATTACATTTGTTACGTTTTTCATGCTTACAATCATATAATTAGCTCAATGCTGTCAATTGGTGATAATCTTTACATCAATCTGAACAAGAACAGCAGTTTTAGTAAGTTTAAAAAAATAAAAAAAAATGTTTTTTGTTCTTTGTTTTGCTTACAATTTTAATGAATCATTATTTTTAATCCAATGTGATTCAAATTATTTCATATGAATAACCATGTAGTTCTTATTAATATATTTCTTTTATATATTTATATGAAATGACTACAAAAGCTTAAAATATTTCATTGAAACTGTTTAAAAAAAACAAAAAACTAACTTAATCCACCTATGTGGTTGGAGCCTTCCTCACTCATTACCAACAGTAGCTGTACACAAATTTCATCTATTTTTTAGATCCGGAATAAAAAAGTACATAAATATCACTTAAGTGGCCATATCTCGAGACACGGTTGCCAGATCTTCAATATTTTGGACTCGTTGGAAAGGTCTTTTGATAACCTAACTAACGATCGGTCGGATGGTGGATCCGGACATAGTTTACATACATTTAAGTGAGATTTGGATATATGTGAAAACACATTTATATACATAACTTTTGAACTAGTTATCGAAACTTCAATCTGTATAAAACTCGATCTATGGGACCCTGAACCAAGTCGAATGCAACAGGTTCGGGTCAAATCGGTTCAGCCAGTGCCGAGAAACGTGAACTAGTTTGTTGGTCACATACACACAGACATTTGTTCAGTTTTCGATTCTGAGTCGATATGTGTACATGAAGGTGGGTCTACGACGTTTTTATACAAAGTTCATTTTTAGAGCAGGATTATAGCCTTACCTCAGTGAGGAAGGAAACGAAAACAAATAAAATGAAACCATTTTAGAAAAGTTAAGAAATTCATGTTTTCTTTAAGTCATTACCGCCAACTGGGGCAAATTGGGACTGCAATCTGAATAGGTACAGGATGTTTAAGAGCAATTAATTTGAAAATTGGTGTACTAATTGTTTTGTTAATTAAAAAATATCAGAACATTATGCTGTCTTAATTCGTTACTATTGTCCTAATTTGCTCCAGATGCCGATGTCTGATGAAAAATAATCAAATATGGGTTTTCATGTTTAAAATCATCATAAAAAGTAAATGTTAAAAAAATAAATGAAATTTAATGGAAAATATTTAAAGCCCTAGGCATTCTGTGGATCCATAAACTATAATTATAATAATTTTCCCTTATAACCCAAATAAATATTAAAAGGACCTAATAAAAATAAGTTATGAATAAAAAAAACCCAAATAAATGTTGATATATGCCGAATACAAATTTTCTAATGCTTCAAAATTGTCATCGATTACTATGTATTCAACTGATCATCTATTTCCACCAGGGCTGCGGAGTCGGGTCATATTTCAAGCGAATCCGACTCCGACTCCGAATCCGACTCCGGCTTTTCGGGATTAGCCGACTCCGACTCCGACTCCGGTTCGGCTTTCAGATCCAACCGACTCCGACTCCAACTCCGGCCCACCAACTCTAGCCGACTCCGACTCCAGCTTTCATAAAATAGTTGGCTCCGACTCCGACTCCACATATATTTTTAATATTTCAAAAGTTAGTTTACTATTATTTCGAAAACATTGATAAATAGGATTATTTAAAAACTCTTTAAGTGGAAAAACCGGAAAAAAGTTTCTAGTTTTACAAGTTTTAGACGTTATTGGAACAGAAATAAAAAAACGCCAGTTTTGGAGGCATTTTCAGAAGAACAGTTTGGCAAGTAAATTTGGATTTATTTACTTAACCTCGAATTTTCATTAAATTGAAAAAAGCTAAAATATTAAATTGTTATATTTTTAATGAACATCAATAGAAAGCTGGTCTTAATGATTGATTAAACATATAAATTCAATTTGCTCACTTTTAAGTTGACATTTATAAGAAGCACAGTGACTGTCATAGTCACCTTGTATTTTTAAATAACAATTCTAAACGAAACTAGTTTTTAAAGCTCCATTGAAATTTATAAGACGTACATGGACATCACGCCAAGGCTAAAGAAGTTTATTATTACAAATCAATGTATCTTAAAAAATCTTCGTGATAAGAACGCTTAAGGGGTCCTTTTCAAATATCCGTGACCTAGAAAATATTTTACCTCGGAATTTTGGATTTATTTGAATTTTTTTATTTTTTTATGTATTTAAAAGGAGGCGCGCGATACTTCTTGCATCTTCACCTAAAACGAAGCTTTATGATTGGTCGCGCGCCTTTATGAAAATATATGAAAAAATTTACAATTGGATAAAAAACAAAAAACCACAGGATAAATATTTTCTAGGTCACGGATATTTTTTTATCTTGAAATCCTGTCCTATCCTGAAATCTTGAGATTTGTTTAACGATAATTTGCAACAATATAGGAGAATTAAAATCAATTCTACCAGCACATATCGGATTTTTTCCTTCCTTGATAAAAAATGCATAGACAATGTAACATCCAAGTTTATAAGTGTGGTTTGGTTGAGCGTTTTAGCAGAATGCATTACTGTGAATACAAAGAGACGAGTTGTTCCTTTTAATTCCGCTATATATTTTTAATATCTTGACAGATACGAATTTCGTCTACTACTTGCAGACTTCATCAGTGTTCTGTTCTCGTTTATAAACGCTTATGTTATTACCCGAGCAGACGGAAATAACTTCAGAATAACATTTTTTGATATTTAAAAATACTAGGCCAATAACATTTTATGTTATTTATAACAAGATTTGTTATTCGTCGTTATGATTTTTTTGTTATTGGATTGTTATTGCAATAACAGACTCATAACATTTTCAGCTATTCTTCGAACAAATCTTTGTTATTATTTTTTGTTATTTTAACAACTAATCCGATCATCCCAATAACAGTTGGAGGTATTCTTCCATAACAAAAAATGTTATTCCAAAGTTGTTTTGGTTTTCAGTCCATATTAGATCAATAACAAATTTTGTTATGATAACATAAACTGTTATTCAATTCTTATGCAAAAATGGATTTTTCAAGAAGAATCCATAATACTTTATGCTATTTTAACAGTATTTGTTATTGAAAAGGCATGAATTTAGTTATTACCGTCTGTTCGGGTAGCCTAATATTTTCAAATATAAAAAATGTTATTCCGACGATATTTCCGTCTGCTCGGGACTTCTCTACCAAGTTCAGTATGATTCTATACCATTCCGTACGTATTTTAATTGTGCTCTTCATGTTGCGGAAAAATCGTAAGCCTATCAAATTCACCCCGGCTATCAAAGCCACCCCGTTCAACGGTACTTATAACATGCTATCCCGGGCAGACGGTAATAACAAAATTGATAATATTTCAATAACAAATCCTGTTAAAATAACAAAAAGTTTTATTATTTTATCCTGAAGTTCAACTTCAAGAAGAAAAAATAACAGTTTCTGATAAAATAACAAAATTTGGTATTGAAGTGATATTATATTGAAAATGTTTAATAACACGCTAATAAGAGGAAATGTTATACATTTCAAAAACTCTCCTAATAACAAAATTTGTTGTTCGTTCTGTATACTGACTTAGAAATAAAAATAACCATAAATCGCACAAATGGAAAAGTTTCTAAGTGTCCATAACACAATCTGTTATTATTTTTTCTTTTGTTAAATATGTTTAGATCTTTGGATAATTTTGACCAATTTCGTCGGGGTAATTATTTTGGCCATGAAATGGGGTCCTTAAGCTAAAATTATTCTGAAAAGTTGAAATTTTGAAATTTGATTTTTTTTATTATTTGATATACCCCCTAAGGGACTTTGCTAAAATTGGCTAGAACTATGGGATAATTTTGACCAATTTCGTCGGGGTCATTATTTTGGCCATGAAATGGGGTCCTTAAGCTAAAATTATTCTAAAAAGTTGAAATTTTGAAAGTAGATTTTTTTAATTATTTGATATACCCCCTAAGGGATTTTACTAAAATTGGCTAGAACTATGAAATAATTTTGACCAATTTCGACGGGATCATTATTTTGGTCATGAAATGGGGTCCTGAAGCTAAAATTATTCTGAAAAGTTGAAATTTTGAAAGTAGATTTTTTTAATTATTTGATATACCCCCTAAGGGATTTTACTAAAATTGGCTAGAACTATGAAATAATTTTGACGAATTTCATCGGGGTCATTTATTTCACCATGAAAAGGGGTTTCAAGCTAAAATTAATACGATAAGTTAACTTTTGAGAGTCCTTTTTTTTAATTTTGTTATATTCCCTAACGGAATTGATTTATTTATTGAGAATTTTTGAAGTGTGAATAACAAAAACTGTTATTATTTTCACAGAGCGGAAGTCGGAGCTGACGTTGAAGTTCGAGCTGGAGTGAGACCTCGGAGACTGCATCGGATTCATCTAATTTTCAGCAACTTTTACTTGGAGTCGGAATCTGTGAAGTCGGGTATTTTTGGAGAGCTGAAGTCGTCGTTGACGTCATATCCTGCATCCAGAGTCGGAGTTGTCTTCAAAGTATGGATTCAAAGTCGCTTGGAGGTACCCGACTCTGCAGCCCTCACTAGTACAGAGGAGTTATGGCAACTGCAGGTTTTTTTGCAAATTACAAATAAACCAAAACAATAACTTTTTTTGTTATGGAGACATACCAGTTCAATAACATTTTTTGTTATTATGCTGCTCCACCTCTCCGCACAAAATAACAAATCTTGTTATTTCTTCATGATTCCTTCTGTGTTATTGGTTTGTTATTGCAATAACAACATAATAACAGTTTAAGTTATTCTTCGAACAAATCTTTGTTATTGATTTTTGTTATTTTAACAACTAATCCGATCATCCCAATAACATATTTCGATCTTCTCACAATATCAAAAACTGACCTTCCCAAGTTATTTCCGTCTGCTCGGGATGTCACACTTGCTTATACCGAGCAGACGGTAATAACTAAATTCATGCCATTTCAATAACAAATATTGTTAAAATAACAAAAAGTGTTATAGAATCTTCTTGAAAAATCCATTTGTGCATAAGGGTTTAATAACAGTTTATGTTATCATAACAAAATTTGTTATTGGTCTGATATTGGTTGACAGCCAAAACAACTTTGGAATAACATTTTTTGCTATGGAAGAATACCTACAACTGTTATTAGAATGATCGGATTAGTTGTTAAAATAACAAAAAATAATAACAAAGATCTGTTCGAAGAATAACTAAAAATTATATTAGTCTGTTATTACAATAACAATCCAATAACAAAAAAATCATAACGACGAATAACCAATTTTTTTATAAATAAGATAAAATGTTATTGGCCTAATATTTTCAAATATCAAAAAATGTTATTCCCACGTTATTTCCGTCTCCTCGGGTAGAAGCCCCCCTTCCCCCCTCCCCCTCCCTTCTCATGGACTTTATCTCATTCAAAGAGACTTTTTCAAATGGCATTTTTAATCAAAATTATCTCATAGCTACTAAGTCCTTACATAAAAAATCTGTAAAATCAAAATTAATCTCTATGTATGTTGAAATGCTCCACTGAACAAAATTTTAACGTTTTTATTTTTTTTTTGTCATTTGATTTCCATACTGCTTATTTTGAAAATTTGGGTATGTTCAAAAATTAAATATGTTGTGCAAATGACACTGAAAACACACATGTATTGCAAATCTATGCAAAATTTAAATGAAATGTTCCGATCAGATTTTGCCATGTCGGCACACGAATTTCAGTCCAAGGTCTTTTCTGTCTTTGTCTTCTGTTTACATATTTAATTTCAACTTGAGGCTTCGTTTACCAAATTCATCATTTTTGGGGTCTAGAGGACTCTCTGCATGGGAGGGTCAAAAATGGGATAGAGCTAAACCAGCCTCCGGCTGTTAAGCTCTGCAATATAAAAAAGAGAGGAACAAACGTTTTACATGAAAAAAACCACCTCAGCGAGCCTCAGTTGTGCACTGGCTCAACAATGAGTTCAGCATGTACGAGCCAATTTTCCGCAATAAAATACGACAACATGTTTTGGGAGAACTCTCCGTAGCGAAACCTTGCATAGTTCAAAGAGAAACTTTACGGGGAAATCATCTACCTTTGCCAGTATGTGTGTACTGGCAATATAAAACTGCCGTAGCTGAATGGTGCTCGAAAATAAAAGCTCGACTCAACTCCTGCCTTACTAGTCCTGTGTGATGTCGTCTATTTTTTTTTTTGTCAGGGTAAAAAAAGTCGGCGTTCAAAGTGTGTACATCGAGTGAAAAAAAAAAAACAAAAAAAAAACAGTAGAACCCGGAAAAAAGAAGTGGAGGAAAAAGCACTTGACAGTAAAAGCTTCTCGCGTCCATCTGCTCCTCCTCCTCCCCCACCCCCTCAACCACTTGGTCGGGTGGTTTTGCTCCGTGGGAGGAGGAAGTATTGAGCTCTTGCTTTGATGATCTGTAGACATCACCGCAACGACGACGACGACGACGTTACACGAGCAAGGAAGACGAACTACCGCGACTGCCGCGAAAATACACAAGTAAGTACCTCTTCTGAACTAACTCCTGCTGTATGGTACCGTACAGCTAACCACCACCGTGTGGCTACCGGCAGTAGAGCGGGAGTAGATTTTTGTTATGGAGGAATGTTTATATGCCACCGATTCAGGTGGATGGAACTGGGCAGATGCTGACAGTGATCACATTTTGAATTCTGGGATTCATTCACATTCAGTTCAATATGAAAATGAACTATTCCGAAAAAAAACTATCAAAATTAAAATTTTGTTTTCGAAGGGATCGACAAATTTTACGAATGTTTCATATTTTAACATTGTAAATCGTACCATTAGTTACTGAGATATCGACGTTAGAAAATGTTGGGTTGTTTGGGTAAGACTTAGAAAACATCAATTTTCCTGATTTTGGACCTTTGCATGGCAGTATCTCAGCAACTAAGATGTTTTGCCCGTTCTGAAAATTTCTGAAAAGTGATATCAGAAAATAAAAAAAAATAAAAATAGTGTTTTTAATTTCCAAATCAAATTTAACAGTCAAAAAGTGAAATTAAAAATCACAAAAAAATTTTAACCTTGTATGATTTTTTCAGTGTAGTCCATATCCATACCTTCAACTTTACCGAAGACACAAACTCGACCAAAAAATTCCATCAAGAGATACAGATTTTTGAATTGGAAATTTGATTGTATTAGTCCAATAACCCAATTAATTGCAAATAAAAAAGATTAATTGATTGAATTCCAACCAAAAATCGTCGGAAATATTTTCCAAAAATTTTCACGTCAAACATTAGGAAGAAGGGACAAATCAGAAAGCTTTAGAATTTAAAAAAATAGAAGTAGAATTAGCTGAAACCAATTGAAAATTTATCTTTAACGATGTTTAATTTGTATTCAATGTATTTGAGCTAATTTCAAAAAATAAAAATCGAATTGAACTTTATTATTTTTGATCTTTCGGGACAAATTTTCAACGCTTAAAGTGAAACTTTTGGAAATTTTGCTCTGATTCAAAACTTATGTATAAACCAAACCAAACTTTTTGTAATATCTTAAGGCACACTTTTTGTATAATCCCTCAAATTTTGATTTTGTTTTGTTCAAGTCCGCATTTAAATTAACTAATGTTAAAAAGCCAAATTTGAAACTAGCGTAATAATCAAAAATTATTCGCCTTTTTCAGTTGATGAAGTAATCTTTTTAAAGATTTTTTATTTGAATGAAACATTGTCTATACGATCCACATGAGAGGTACACAGAAAAACATCTGAATTTTTATTTCATTTTTTCTAATTCGTACCAAGGCTATGAATTTTAAAAAATATTTTTTTTTTTGTTAAAAATTTAAATTAAAATATTGTTATAATATTTTTTTAAACCGTCAAAAAAACTTTTTTTAAATCAATTTCAAGTCAGGCCGATGCGGATATTCTTAACTTTTATATTTTGCTCGATAAATAAGGATACCAATTTTGTCAAAAATCTTCAACATTTCGATGAAATTTGACCTGCAATAACCTCAAAATAATTTTAATGCACTAATATTTATTTTGATTATGATTGAACCAGTTAAAAAAATGAATCAGTGTGAAATTTTGTTGAAAATGGCCATAAAATAACAAAAACAATAATTTTCACTCACTTATTTCGCTGAAATCAAACTTTTAGTGGATATATCCTTTATCAAAAAAAATGTGGAGTACTTTTCGATTGGAAATTTATTTTTTCAAAAAAAAAAATGACAAAATTGACAAAATTGACAAAATTGACAAAATTGACAAAATTGACAAAATTGACAAAATTGACAAAATTGACAAAATTGACAAAATTGGCAATATTGACAAAATTGACAATATTGACAAAATTGACAAAATTGACAAAATTGACAAAATTGACAAAATTGACAAAATTGACAAAATTGACAAAATTGACAAAATTGACAAAATTGAAAATTTGTTAAAATTATTAAAAAGTTAAAAAATTACTTTTTTTTATTCATAACTCAGCGGCAGAATTTTTGACCAAACTTCTCTTTGGCTCAAAAGTTGCAAGTTCCAGAAAAAAAAATTTTGTGAAAAAACAAAATTTTCCGTGTACATGTTCTTTTCAGAATATTTTTCAACAATACCTTAAACTTAGCCGAAGACACCAAATTGATCAGAAAGTTTCATCAAAAGTATCATATTTTCGAATACAGTCCAGACTCGATTATGGGACTTCGGATAATCGAATCATGAACAACAAAAATCGTTTTTTTTATATTCTTGCTTTAAACAACCAACTCGAGTTCTGCAATCACATTTTAGTCAAATTTAAAAGGTTGATTGGCTGTAAATAAAAAAAAAATTATTCAAAATTTCAATAGCACCATTCTGCTATCTTGGGTTTAAAAATTCTGGATCACTTTAGAATAGATTAAGGGTCATACTAAAGCTAAACAATCAAAAATAAGACAACGAAATTCTAGCTCATTACTTACTTTCCAAAATGTCATGATAAAATCTTGGTTTTCAAATATTCCAAATAAAATTTAGTTCGGGCCTTTGGTTGCTGAGTTTGTTTTTTTTTGTCTTCGGATGATTTTGAAATCGTTCCAATTTCCAAATTGATCCTTGATTTTGTAATCGAAAGACCTTTCCAGCGGGAAGATCTGGCAACTGTGTCTGAAGGTTTATTAAGATCATGATAGTATGACCACTTCGAAATCAACAATACGCTCACAGAAAAAAAATCATGGTAATATTTCATCTGAGAAGGGGTACATCTTTTATGTCAGCAAAAAATGTGTAATTTTACCTCTGAAAATGTGTAATTTTACCACTATTCTGGTGTAATGTCACTTTTTCAGTCTAAATTGAGGTAAAATTAATAGCTTCAACCTTCTAAAATTACACCTTCCAGGTTTACAATTTTTTGTTGTTGTGCTGTAAACAAGCAAGTTGTTTATTTTTTTTTATCAAGTTGCTTAACTTTCTCTTAACGTTCACTGCCTGCCAACAATAAAATGTTCTGCACTCTCATGTGATAGTGCACTTTTCCGTTGAGAATTTCTTCCACGCTTATTGTGCCAAAGGGCCACAACATCTGTTCTGATGGATCCTGAAACGGTATGCGACTACAATCCTCCACAACAATCCTGCCTCGCTGCTCGATGGTAGGGGAACAGCATCTAATTCCAGCGTGCCTCTAATGTTGGCAGGTCAGAACTTTGACATTCAATTAAAGCTAATTAAAAGCGTTTTCAACTGAAATCTAGTGATAAATAGCTCAATAAGAAGTGAGCAAGCAAGTTTCTATCAAAAGTTTTGCAAAATTTGTTGTTTAAATAGTGAAAATCAGCAAATTGGATGGAGTTAGGAGCGAGTGCTTAACCTGCCAAAGATACGAGAACTTCCCCTAGTAACCGTTCAAGGATGATATTTTCTGCTCGAGTGCTTTCACCAATGACTTTCCTGCTCGGAGATTTCATCGCACGATGCAGCAGCAATGTATTGCGGAATCAAGGGTGTATTTATACTGCTTGTTGCAGGCCCGGGTTCTGCCATGGAATATTCTGCAGAATGCATCAAATCAGTTCCGAGTGCTCGTATTGAGCGAATGCTAACGACGTTAAGGAACAAAATGTTGCTATCAAGTGGAATAAATCAGTGCACATCAAGTTGATGTTGGTAGTTTGGATGACTTTTTGGATATTGGGCAATTAAATATTCTGCTTAATGTTATACTGTTGAAAATATTGAAGAGTCAAAATTTCTTAATATTTACTAACTTATTAAAATTGAATATTTTTATTTTAAAAAAATCAACATGAGAATTATTTTTTTAATATTTTTAATTTTATACATAAACATATTTTAATTCTTTATTTTGTTATATAACCTTCTGTGAATCCCTTCGGCACTCGTCACAGCTGTCAATCGGAACAGATGAAGCGTAATTACGGTATCACTTATGTGTTGACGATTCGAGTGCGGGTGGCTTCACGGCCAATAACAAGCAGTGACTAATGAGCTATTTGCAGTCAATGTCCAACCGGTGATAGTTGCTTTCCCTCGCACTCGGAAAATCTTTTTCTGTCAGTGAAAACGCACACGCAAACACACCTACCCCCACCTACAGACATGTTTCCAAATGGGTGATTACGAGACACTATTACGAGGTGCCACCCACAACGCAACTGAGGCAAAAGAAACGAGCAAAAAAAAAGAGGAAAAGAAGAAGACAAATTCACCCCCAAGATGTTGGGGTGTTACACACACACACACACACACCTACACACAGAGCAAAAGAATTTTCTCGTCGCTTTTTCCGCAAAGCGATTGTCTGTTTTCCCCCCTCCCACAGCAGCCCGCCCCATCCGTGTGGTGAATAATTGTCGCACCGAAGAAAGCGAGAGAAAACCCCCCACCGGCCACCCCCGCAAGGGCCCGTTGACAAGAGGTCAGGAAACGAGGCAAAACTAATTCACTCAGTTGTTTGGGAGGGTGATAGGTTTTGTGTGTGTGTGTTTTGGGAGATTAGAGACTTTTGGTTCACCACTGTTGAACAGCGCAAGATATCGAAACATGCAATCACCAAAAATAACAGTGCTGAAAAGATCGTTATAGTAGTTATTAAAGTGTTTAAGTTCGATTTTAAAGAACATAAGTCTTTTTTAACAATTTTTCATCAGATTTTTTTAAATTAAAGTTACTTGTTGTGCATCGAATCCCGGGCATAGAAGAAAGCTGATCCGAAATCCGGACACATTTGCTTCGAATTCTGGACTCTCGATTTAGCTAATGAATCGCACAAATTTGAACTGAAAAGTTAGTGAATGGCATTTTTTAGGTCTCAAATAAGCTGTTAACATAAAAACAATCGTTATTTTATAGAACAAATTGCTAAAATTTAAGTAAATCAAAGCTATAAATAAATTCTTTGCCTTCCCGATGCATCAGATGCCTGAGAAATATTTCAGTGAAATGTTTCACATTTTTGGAGAGCTTTAAATTTTATTTTATACAATTGTTTTGCCATTAACTACAGCGTTCAAACAAACTTTAAATGAAAGTTGATGTTGAAATTCATCAAATAACACCTGTGTTATTTGATGAATTCCAACATCAACTGTAGTTTTGACATTCATAATGTAAACTTATATCGAAATAATTGATAAAACAAGATGAGGTGTCCGGGTTTCGAATCGTCCGGAAATTCGAATCATGACGTTACTTTTCGAAACTGTTTTGTTTTTTGAGTTTCGATTGAAAAAATCTGATCAATAGGGTTGACACAATACACAAGGCCAATTTAGCCAAAGTAAATACTTTAATTTAAAAAAAATGTATATTCAAAGTTTCAATATAGGCAAAAAAAACAAGGCAGAAGCTGAATCTTCAAAAACAAGCTATCATTTTAAAAAATAAAGCAGGTCCAGGTGTTCTTTTCTTCAAAGGTTGCATGTTTCGACTCACAAATCATCATTTCAACTCAAGGTCAGTCACATATTTGAAATTATTTTAAAATAAAGCAATTCTCTACGAAATCATTTTTTTATTTATTGATCCTTGCACTGTAAATTGGATTTGGCCCGCACTTTTCTCTCGCACTTTTGACAACAAAATTTCCAAAAAACTAGGCAACCAGCAGTTGTTTATTTACGTTTCCAGTCGCAGTTTCCACCAAACTGGACATTCGCACTTTAAAATTGCGATTGACAGGTGAGCAACATCGGATCGCTTTGATCATTTTTTGAGAAAATTTAAATTTCCCAAGCCAGTTTGAAAAGTCGCAATAGTGCGATCGATAGCAATAATTTAGTGCGAAGTCCAAGTTAGTGAGAATTGCGCAATAAATTTTTGTATTTTTTAATCCGGCTGAAACTTTTATGGTGCTTTCGGTTTGCCCAATAAGCCATTTTGCATCATTAGTTTGTATTTGTGTTTTGCATCAAAAAAATCAAACCATCCACATTAACGACCCCCGGGTCTTTTGTGGTCTCTATTGCAAGTTTCTGCTCGAACCTAGGAGTCCGAAGGCTTGAATGGGGAGAGCACCCAAACCTCTTTTACTCCAAGGAACCTTCCACCCAGTGTTTGAACTGACGACCTTTGGATTGTGAGTCCAACCGCCGCCAGCGATTCCACCGGAGTAGGCTTAGTTTGGTGTGTTGTTTGTACTTATGGCATGGAGACGACTCCTACACCTGGAATGACTTAACGGCCTAACAACCAAGGCCGGGACCGACATTTTACTTCCTCATCCGATGGAAGGTTGCATCAGATGGGATTCGAACCCAGAATCATCCGCTTACAAAGCGGACAGCGTAACCATTCGGCCACGCACTGCCATGTTTTGCATGTTAGTTTGATAAACTACACTGAAAAAAATTTATAAGGGATCATTTTTTTTTTTTTTGTAATTTTTTGTCTTTTATACATGATTTGCAAAAAAAAACACTGTTTTATTTATTTTTAATTTTCTGATATGTTTAGAGGACATCAAATGCCAACCTTTCAGAAATTTTTGGAATGTGCAAAAAATCTTTCACCGAGTTATGCATGTTTTAGTCAATACAGATTTTTTCAAAAAATCGAAATGTCGGTCGTAATTATTTTTCAACTAATTTTTTATGTTTAATCGATTTTTTTAAATAAAAAGTATTTAAGTGAAATTTTGATAAGGCCGATGCAAATATTTAAAAAAGTTTTTGTCCCTCGGCCCTGGCCGAGGTCAAAGGGGGGGCAAAAAAATAAAAAAATATAAAAATTCAAATAACAAGCCATAGTCTTCACATTTAAATGAAAAAAGTGTTTTAAAAGGCATTTTACACTAGTTCAGTTGTTTTGCAATCATTAGTTTTCAAAAAATCTAAGATCTGACAAAAACAAAAATTGTATCGAAAAAAAAGATTTTGCATCGAAAATTTTCAAAAAATCTTAAGATTTTTTTAATAAACCCAAACATGCTAAAAATGATTTTAAACGCAGAAGAATGTATTTTAATTTGATTTCAGCTGGTTGCACTTGAATTTTCATTGAAATTTTGTATCTGGCACTGAGAATGAAATAATCCTTATTCTGACTGACACTTGAAAAATCTGGCATTCTCAGATTTATCTGGACACCTGGCAACCCTGGTTACAGGTGGGAACACCTTATGTCAATGTCCATTGAAGTTAGCGAGATAATATACTCAATAGTAAGATTTGTTTACAGGACTGAATCAATAAATAGTGCAGAAACAAACAAAAGAAATGTTCGGTTATCTGAAAATTTGTACGCAACTTACTAAAATCGATACCAAAGCATTTTTTGATCCAATTTTCAATGTCACAAAATAAAACATTTTTAAATTTTTTATGCAAATCCTATCTATTCTTAAACTATTCAAAATGCAAATACTGTCAGGGTAATTCTCCACCAACTCACACAGCAGTTGCCCCGATCCT
The DNA here is from genome assembly GCF_015732765.1 of Culex quinquefasciatus. NCBI lineage: Eukaryota > Metazoa > Arthropoda > Insecta > Diptera > Culicidae > Culex > Culex quinquefasciatus. Next base: position 182,729,390 of record NC_051863.1, read on the forward strand.
TTTTCGATTTGCGTGAAACTTTGTCCTAAGGGGTAACTTTTGTCCCTGATCACGAATCCGAGGTCCGTTTTTTGATATCTCGTGACGGAGGGGCTGTACGAACCCTTCGATTTTTGAACATGCGAAAAAAGAGGTGTTTTTCAATAATTTGCAGCCTGAAACGGTGATTAGATAGAAATTTGGTGTCAAAGGGACTTTTATGTAAAATTAAATGCCAAATTTGATGGTGAACTCAGAATTCCGAAAAACTTTTTTTTCATCGAAAAAATACAAAAAAAGTCTAAAAAACTCTGCCATTACTCGACTGTATTTTTTTTGGAACATGTCATTCTAAGGGAAATTTAATGTATTTTTCTAATCTACATTGACCCAGAAGGGTCATCCTTTCATTTAGAATAAAAAAAATCATTTTAAAATTTCGTGTTTTTTAACATTGCAGGCTTAATTTTTAGAGTGAGGTTTAGGTGATAACCGAAAAACCTAGGTTTCCTGGTTATTTTTTCTATTTGTGACTGTTTTTCAGCTACTAGAAATACAAGCTTCAAAATTTCTTTGACAAATCTTAAGGATTTTTTCTGAGATTATAGAAACCGGTGCTCTTTATCCAAATTTCTGTAAAGGAACCATTCATAAACCACGTGGACACTTTAGGGGGGGCGGGGGGGTATGGCGATTGTCCACGCTCCATCCATTTTGTACGGACAGTTGTCCACGAAGGGGAGGGGGGGTTGAGATTTCTAAAAAAAGTGTCCGCGTGGTTTGTGGATGGTCTCAAAGTAATTATTGATATCAAATTCGATTTTACGTTTAAAAATTAGGTGAAGTCTTTTAATTTTTTCAAACAAAAAAAATCAGTAAACTGGCAACACTGCAAAATATTGTTTGCACTTGTTGGATCATGGCAACTTTGCTGATTACCCAAAATTTATCCATTTTTCTATGAACAGCTCATTTCACTCCTAAACCATTGCAAACGAATTTGGTAAGTCCAAAGAAGCAATCCTTTTCTATCCATTCGTCAATAAAAAAAATATTTTTTTTTGACAGATGCACCAAATAATGTTAGGAGTGATTATTGTTTAAGATGGTTAAAATCAATCAAAAAGTTAACAAATTTACTTCGTTATCAAAACGAGTTAAACTCGTTTATTTTCACTCTGAACAAATTGTCTACTACCCTAGAATACCTCCCGCCAGGACTAGTCAGTCGTAAATGAAAAAAAGAACGAACAAAAAAAACTCTGTGAGGCCAGTAACAATACACGTTCAGGACGCCCGGCTCGGGTTGGTCCTGAGAGGCGGCCTCAAGGCCTAGAGGTGTTGATTGCCGACGCTAATGGTCTGGTCATTCTTGGCATGACAACTGGCAACTGATCTTGGGATTTTTGAAGGAGTTTTCATTTCGTTGATTTGCCTCAAAGGCACTTGCTCGGTAGACGATACTTCACTTACTCACTGAATTTTTCAAATTAATTGGCTATCGGTCCTGTAAGGCTTGCCTTTTTTGAAAGCATATTTTTTAACCATTCAATGGCACATCGACAAATTGAAGAAATAAAACCCCTATCCAATCAATCCCATATGAAAGGTTGATATAATTCTCGATCGTTCCATTCTGCTCCGAAAAAAAAAAACGAAACTATTGGCACTACGCCCCCCGGGGCATGGCCTTCCTCTAACGTGGGATTTCTGCTCCAGCGCCTCTGACGAGACAGGAGTAACCGGGACCGACGTTTTACTTCACCATCCGATAGAAGCTCAGTGGATAAGGCGGGAATCGAACCCGCGTCTCATAGCATCATCGGGATCGGCAGCCGAAGCCGCTACCCCTGCGCCACGAGACCCACCCATTCTGCTCCGAATGAATATTGAATACACATATTTTTTTTCTCCCACCAAGATTAATCCTGTATCTGACTCGGGTGATGCTGTTCCGTTCTCTAGTGGTGTCCTGTGGGTGTGTGTGTGTCCCCATGGTAGTGTCCCTTGTGGAAAATTGTGGAAAAGCTTTTATACGAACAAAGTGGCCCGTCACAGGAAGAGAACAGAGAAAAAGCTGCTGAAAAAAAATGTAGATCGTTTTTCGCTTGCCGGTGCAGTCTGAGTATTAGCTACCCTACAAAATGGAAACCCTGTTTTTTGGCAACACTTCGATGCCTCTGTGCTAACTTGTTGCACGTGCATTTTGGGGCAAATTGTGCTAAGAACACTTCACTTTTTGACTGTCACAGATCTCCAAAATTTGATTTCACTCTTGAGATATTCAATAAAAACCGAAAAAATCTTGTCACTCCCTGAAAATTGATGTGCGACAGCTGGCCAAAGGTATTTCAAGTCAGAACGCGTTTGACGCACGTTCAAGTTAGACTACCGTTAACATTTCGACGTCGTCGTGCTATCTTGTCGCACCCGCCAATTTGACGTTCCGAGAAAAACGCGTTTTAATGTTTGACCTTGAATATTCAAAAACGAGAGCACGCAATGTAAACAATAAGAAACACGTTTTGTTTGGCTCACCATTCTGTGCATTGTCCCAAAGTTTGGTTGAAGTTGGTTGCTGGATTCCCGAGTTATAATTACAAATGTTTACGATAGTCTAGCTTGTACGTGCGACAAACGCATCCTGACTTTCCTGGCCTGAAATCCTATTGGCCTTTTGTCGCAAAACGAAACTATTGGCACTACGCCCCCCGGGGCATGGCCTTCCTCTAACGTGGGATTTCTGCTCCAGCGCCTCTGACGAGACAGGAGAAACCGGGACCGACGTTTTACTTCACCATCCGATAGAAGCTCAGTGGATAAGGCGGGAATCGAACCCGCGTCTCATAGCATCATCGGGATCGGCAGCCGAAGCCGCTACCCCTGCGCCACGAGACCCACAACCCTTTTGTCGCACTTACATCAATTTTCATGGAGTGACAAGATAGCACGACAAGATTGAAACTACTTTCATATGTAAAGTGACAAAAATGCACGGAGTTTTTTCGGTTTTTGTTGAATATCTCAGGATTGAAATCGAATTTTGGGGATCTGTGAAGGTCAAAAGGTGAGGCATTGTGAGCTGCACAAAATGGCGTTCTTAACTCAATTTGGCCCAAAATGCACGTACGACAAGTTAGCACGATGGCGACGATTTGTAATTATAACTCGGGACTCCGACAGCCAAATACAAACAAACTTCGGGACAATGCACAGAATGGTCAGCCAAACAAAACGTGTTTGTTATTGTTTACACAGCGTGCTTTAGTTTTTATTTATTCAACGTCAAACATTAAAACGCATTTTTCTCGGAACGTCGAAATGACGGGTGCGACAAGATAGCACGACAGCGTCAACTTGTTAAAGAATTATACAAACTGTACAATGCGTCAATTTGAATTCTAGTACAAATTCAATTATGAGTAAAAATATGAAATTTTACATTAAAGAATTTCAAGTACGTCGTACAGATTAATACAATTTATCGCTTTCAAATCGCACCAATTGGATGACGCAGGCAGATTTGAATTGAAACAGCATCGCATCAATCGGATATCGATCGTCGCTAGCCATTTGGACCAAAATGGCAGCTATTCGTAGCTGCATGTCCCCACCATGGTTGGTGGTCAGCTAGCGAACAAATTGACCGGACACCATGGTGGCAATTGTTGTTCAATGGCATTGTGGTCGCGGTTTATCGCACCAACTCGAATGAACTCCAGAGTTTTCAAGCTTTCACCAACTGAGTAGAACATTTTGAATTTTCAACAAACCCTTTGGGCAATTCTCTATCAACATGATTCCAGGTCCACAAAAAGTACCGACTCCAGGCCTAGGAAACTTTCTGCACAATCAGTTTCGGTTTCTTTTTGACAGAGAGTGACCTCGTTTTGAGACGTAGAACGTGCCCTTCCGCAAGATCATCGAAACGCACGCACCAAATCGCTGTCACATTATATCTGCCAAGGTTGACACAAAAAAAAGAGTACCGAGTCTGTTGTTTCCACCTGCTTCCGGCACGTCGCTGGTGTGGAGCTTAAGGGGTATGATCAACATCTTGCTTTAAGCAATAACTACAGTGTGTGTGTGTGTATTTGCTGTGTCGGGAAAAATTTTTTTTGGCTTGTTTTGGGGAGTGATTTTTGAAAATTTTTAGCTAAAAAATACAAATTTTTCTCCCCAAAGCGCCCTGCCATGCTCAAAACCAAGCTTTTATGGACGATATCTGTACAGGAATTTGTTCAGGGAACATTAAACTATAACTTGAAGCCCAAGGCGACCAAATTTGAATGACTTTAGTATGATTGTTACGCGCATTTCTGAAAAATACTCGAAAAAGGCACTTTTTTCATTCAAGCACCGCGCGCGAGTTGTAAACCATTTTTGGGAATTTTTTGTAGTATGAAAACATTGTTCCTGACATCCTAATCTATCGTTCTAGGGGTGAGCACCAAAGATTTGACAACTTTTCATTTTTTTCTTTGGGACCGCCTAATACATACATACGTTTGTACGGAACTTTGCTCATAAATAACTCATGTACAAATTAGCCATTTTGCTTCAACTCTCCATACAACATTGTTTTGACATTGTTTATCCGTCCTGCGATTGTAGAAAGACCTCGCAAAGAGTTAAATTACGAAAAAATTGTTGTTTACTCAATTTTCAATCGTTTATATCTTAGAACACATTGATCAGATTTTCAAAGTTATAAAGCGAAACTTGTGTGCACCTTTTTCTTATCCTTCAAAAAAATATTATTTAATGGCGTCTTACATTTTCACTGACTTATCCAGTCGTGATTTTAAAAATCTGAAGAAAAAAAAACTGATCAATGTTTCCAAGATATCGGCCCAAAAATGTTCAAAATAAATAATTTTTTGATGATTTTCTTAGCTTTTTCAATATATTTTTTCGAACGGAAAAACTTGGGATTTTTTATATTTTTTAAAAATTTTAGCACATATAACAAGTTATTATTATATAACAAAAAATAACTTTTAACGTCTGTCTTTTCAGACAATAATTAAAATTTGTTATGCAACATAAACTTTTATTGAGGCGCAAAAAAATGTGAACTTTTTCATTAAAAAAAAAACATGTTTTGGAACACGAAAAAAATGTTTTCCCGTATATATCAATGAAATATATGTAGGGGAGAGTGGGGAGACTTGATCCCCTGTTTTTGTATCGCACATAAGTCTGTCAATTTCCCACAAAACTAAAAACTTTTTGCATGATTTGAAAGCATAAACATTCATCTATGTTTGGCTAATAAGGGTATTTCATCAGATGAACTCTTCGACTCATGTCAAGCGTTTAAAAAAATATTTTAAGCCGGCATTTCAAAAATGTTAGGGGTTACTTGATCCCCCTTTCAACATTTTGAAGAAATATTAAGCAAAATGTTTCTTATTCATCCAAACTTTTAATTTTCTGTAAGTTACAGCAATTTCACATAAAACCTGTCATTTGTGTTCAAAATATGACAAGTTTAGTATTTAAAATATTAAAAAGCTTAAAATATTATTTTTCAGACCAAAATTAAGCATGTTTACATAAGCTGGAAATTTTTGTTTACAAAACTTTTGAAAAATGGTTCTAACTGCAGTAAGTTATGTAAAACTATACTAAAGGAAACTACGCATGAAAACCCAGCCCAATTAATTAATCTTGAGGCTGATTCCAGTGACTGTAAAAATGCAAGGATCAAGTCTCCCTAAACGCACTTTTTTAAACAATTGATTGTAAAAATAGTATGACGATAAATTTAACATCAAATGCGTAAGGGTTTTGGAGTTGATAAGTTTATCAAACAATTCATGTATAAAAAAAATTTTTGTGAATAATTTTTGAGTGTTTTCTATACATATCAAAACAAAGAAAAAAAGATCTCTTGGAAGTTTTTTGCAGCTCGTTTAAGGAAAATGTATGTAACTCAATCTAAACATTTTTAATTTTTTTTTTCTTTGTTTTCTACAATGAGTTTTAGATAATTTCAAAAAACTTTCTAGAACAAAGCTAATTGTTTTACCCACATGCTGACGAGATACAGGCTTGAGATCAAGTGTCCCCGGGGATCAAGTCTCCCCACTCTCCCCTACAGTTACATATTTGACAACAAATGTGTTTACATAAGTTCAATAATTTTTATTGATTTTTCACAGACTTAAATCTGTATCTTTTGAAGGAATTTTTTGATCGATTTGGTGTCTTCGGCAAAGTTGTAGGATAAGGACAACACTGACAAAAATAATACAAAATAATACATATCCTGCTCTAAAAATGAACTTTTTATTAAAAGCTCGAAGACCCACCTTCATGTATACAAATCGACTCAGAATCGAAAACTGAACAAATGTCTGTGTGTGTGTGTATGTGTGTGTGTGTGTATGTGTGTGTGTGTGTGTATGTATGTATGTGTTCAAAAATCTTGCCAAGTTTTCTCAGCACTGGATAAACTGATTTTGATCGAACCAGTTGCAATCGACTTGGTTTAGGGTCCCATACATCGCTATTGAATTGTTTGAAGTTTCGATAAGTAGTTCAAAAGTTATGTATAAAAATGTGTTTTCACATATATCCGGATCTCAATTATATGCATGTAAACGATGTCCGGATCAATCATCCAACCCATCGTTGGTTAGGTAATCAAGAGACCTTTCCAACGCGTCCACAACATTGAAGATCTGGCAACCCTGTCTCGAGTTATGACCACTTAAGTGATATTTATGTACTTTTTTGAAGCCGGATCTCACTTAAATGTATGTAAACGATGTCCGGAACCATCATCCGACCCCTCGTTAGATAGGTAATCAAGAGACCTTTCCAACGAGTCAAAAACATCGAGGATCTGGCAACCCTGTCTCGAGTTATGACCACTTAAGTGATATTTATGTACTTTTTTGAAGCCAGATCTCACTTAAATGCATGTAAACGATGTCCGGATCCATCATCCGACCCATCATTGGTTAGGTAATCAAGAGACCTTTCCAACGAGTCCACATAATTGAAGATCTGGCAACCCTGTCTCGAGTTATTACCACTTAAGTGATATTTATGTAGTTTTTTGAAGCCGGATCTCACTTAAATGTATGTAAACGATGTCCGGAACCATCATCCGACCCCTCGTTGGATAGGTAATCAAGAGACCTTTCCAACGAGTCAAAAACATCGAGGATCTGGCAACCCTGTCTCGAGTTATGACCACTTAAGTGATATTTATGTACTTTTTTGAAGCCGGATCTCACTTAAATGCATGTAAACGATGTCCGGATCCATCATCCGACCCATCATTGGTTAGATAATCGAGAGACCTTTCCAACGAGTCCACAACGTTGAAGATCTGGCAACCCTGCCTCGAGTTATGACCACTTAAGTGATATTTATGTACTTTTTTGAAGCCGGATCTCACTTAAATGTATGTGAACGATGTCCGGAACCAATACCCGACACATTGTTGGTTAGGTAATCAAGAGACCTTTCCAACAAGTCCACATAATTGAAGATCTGGCAACCCTGTCTCGAGTTATAACCACTTAAGTGATATTTATGTACTTTTTTGAAGCCGGATCTCAGTTAAATGTATGTAAACGATGTCCGGATCCATCATCCGACCCATCGTTGGTTAAGTAATCAAGAGACCTTTCCAACGAGTCTACATAATTGAAGATCTGGCAACCCTGTCTCGAGTTATGACCACTTAAGTGATATTTATGTACTTTTTTGAAGCCGGATCTCACTTAAATGTATGTAAACGATGTCCGGAACCATTATCCGACACATTGTTGGTTAGGTAATCAAGAGACTTTTCCAATGAGTCCACATAATTGAAGATCTGGCAACCCTGTCTCGAGTTATGACCACTTAAGTGATATTTATGTACTTTTTTGAAGCCGGATCTCACTTAAATGCATGTAAACGATGTCCGGATCCATCATCCGACCCATCATTGGTTAGGTAATCAAGAGACCTTTCCAACGCGTCCACAACATTGAAGATCTGGTAACCCTGTCTCGAGTTATAACCACTTAAGTGATATTTATGTACTTTTTTGAAGCCGGATCTCACTTAAATACATGTAAACGATGTCTGGATCCATCGTCCGACCCATCGTTGGTTAAGTAATCAAGAGACCTTTCCAACGAGTCCAAAACATTGAAGATCTGGCAACCCTGTCTCGAGTTATGACCACTTAAGTGATATTTATGTACTTTTTTGAAGCCGGATCTCACTTAAATGCATGTAAACGATGTCTGAATCCATCATCCGACCCATCATTGGTTAGGTAATCAAGAAACCTTTCCAACGAGTCCACATAATTGAAGATCTGGCAACCCTGCCTCGAGTTATGACCACTTAAGTGATATTTATGTACATTTTTGAAGCCGGATCTCACTTAAATGCATGTAAACGATGTCCGGATCCATCATCCGACCCATCGTTGGTTAGGTAATCTAGAGACCTTTCCAACGAGTCCACATAATTGAAGATCTGGCAACCCTGTCTCGAGTTATGACAACTTAAGTTATATCTGTGTACTTATTTTTCTGGGCCTAAAAAAAATAGCTGAAATATGTGTCCAAACCACTCATATTACCCATTGTTGGTAAAAAGTGAGGAAGGCATCAACCACATAGGTGGATTAAGTTAGTTTTTAATTTAACTTTTTGTCACATAAACTTGATTTGCAAAAAAACGCAATTTTTATTTTTTGATATGTTTTAGGGGAATCAAATGCCAACTTTTCAGAAATGTCCATGTTGTGCAAAAAATCTTTGACCGAGTTATGAATTTTTGAATCAAAACAGATTTTTTCAAAAAATCAAAATATTGATCGCAAAAAATTTTCAACATCATTTTTCGATGTAAAATCAAATTTTAAATCAAAAAGTACTTTAGTGAAATTTTGATAAAGTGCACCGTTTTCAAGTTATGGCAATTTTTAGGTAACTTTTTTGAATATAGTCTCACTTTTTAATTTTTTAAAATTAGTACACATGTTTGCCCACTTTTGAAAAAAATATTTTTGATAAAAAAATGCAAAAAAAAACGAATGACCGTAATCTGAAAGAATTGCTCAGCTTATTAAAATTGTTATGCTGTGAATATAAAACATCAAACATGTTGTAAAATTGCTAGTTTATGTATTTATGGTCACAAAAATTGCTTCTTTTTCATTAAACGAGAAAAACTGTTCACAATTTTCTGTAAACGGTTCACGAAGTACAAACAACTCCTTTTTTTCGAGAGAAATTGTATACCTCCTGGGGGTTATTTGTCCATGCCCCACAACCACACTGCCAACACTCATTCCAACGATTTCAGGAAATGATTTTGTGCGATTGTGTGTGTGTCTCGTGCCATCGGGAAAATAACGACACATCCCACACCACAGACTATCAACATGGGGGGGGTGGGGGTAGTTGTTGTTGGTTCTAGCAAGCAATAACGAGTGGAAAACGTTCCATTTTTGATGCCACATCACAGGCACTGCTGCACAATTGATTGCACGTAACTGTCAACAATAGACTTTTGGCTTGGACAAGCAAGGACAGAGAGGTGAGTGGTCGAAACAAAACGAATCCGATTGTTTCAATATCAAGGAATTTTATCTACTTCATTTTGGGAATGCTATTTTATTTAATATTGTTTGTTAATGAATGTTCAAAACACAAAATGTATTGCAAATTTTAAACGTTTTCTTTAATCTTTACGTCAATCGACTTTTTTTTATCCTTTTCTGATTTAAATCGAAAAAAAAGTCAAATTAAATCCCCCGTTTTTCACCCCGAAAAAAACATATCAATCAAAATTTTCGCAATTTTATTGAAGTCAATCATTTGCGAAAGTGCGCGGCGCGCGCCTGGTGGCGTCGATCGAATCGAATCGAGTCGGCAGTCTGATTGATGTGTGCTTCATTCTCTGACAGCGAACCGGGACCAAGGCCAGAAGAGTGAGGGAGGGGGGGGGGGAGCGTCCTGGATCAGACCTCAGGCCTGTCTTCCCCGAGGTGCTATAGAAATCTTTCGTCGGACGGTGTAACCTTTATGATATTTTTTTTTAATCTTATTCCGAGTAAAAAACTAAACTTTTGTACTTCGCAGCCTTTTTTCTCAAAAAATTAAGTTTTAGGATAACTTTTTCCTTCGCTGTGTTTGTTGACCGGTGTAATCGAATTTTTAACCATTTTTTTCCCCATCTATCCCCGGGATAGGCATCAATCCTAACCATCGACGTCGGATCATCGAGGAACTGCATGTCACGGCGTCTCGTTCTTCTTCGTTTTCTCCGGCCAACGACGAATATTGGTTTTCCGGTGCCTTGGTGATGGGCGGGCGGGGGTGGCCCAAGCTGGGGACGCGAAATTCATATTTCTTCTGATGACAGAGGCGGATTTTTCTCCCCTTCATTTTCTGTCCAATAGATGTCTGTCGGCCTAGGGGGAGGAAAATTTGCTCAATATGTGTGTGCCTCTGTTCGTGAGTGTGCGATAAATTGAGTTGATCAAAACATGGTCGGGATAATTCACTTGCCACCGATGAACAGCTGCGTATGATTTTCCCCTCTTTTTGAAGTGGTGGCTACAGCTGGAGTGGTTTCAATTTGCTTAAACAAAAAATGAGATTTCTGAATTATATTGAATTATGCAACTTCAATGGTTTAACTTTTGTCCTTCACACTGAGCAGGTGGAAATTACCGGGAAGTTCAAGATCTGATATTTTCAAGAGGTCAGGAACACCTAGATTAGCTGTTTTAATAAATTAAAATAATATCAGTGAGTTGTTCAGTCTGGCCACTTCAACCATCTTTTTTTTTGTACACACAGAAAAATAATTTGTAGAATCAGCCTATACGAGGTTTGATTCAACAAAAATTTTGTTGAAAATAATCAACGCCGATTTTGCGTTGAAACAAACCTTGATTTTCTCAATTCCACGAAAATCTTTTGTTGTTTTGAAAAAGTTGCTTTGACGTTTAGCGTTGATTCAACAAAAATCTTGATTTTCAAATCAACAAAACGTTTTGTTGATTCAAAAATGCCTTATTTTTCTGCGTGTATATTTTTATTTGACTCAAACTTTGTAAGGGCCTTCCCAATAACCAAAGAAGCCGGACTTGTTGTATAGCGGAGGTTATTAATCACGTTGAAAGATTTTCACATTATACATTAATTTCCACGACGCCGTGCCTTCCGATCAACGATGATATAGGAAGGACTTCTCGAATGCAAGCTTGCACTTTAAATGTGGCCTGTGTTTTTTCGAGATAATTAAGTGATGAATTGGTATCTTTTAACCTTAGAACGATTGAAACTTTAAACCCTTAATGGAGCCCATCAAAGATTAAGAGATAAAATTTTGATTTTTAAGAAAAAGTTTCTTGATTTGGCCAACAACTTTCAAGAAGACAAAAAAATCCTAAAAATATTTTTTTAATTTTTCACCCAAATCGTTTACCAAAAGTTGCCCATTTCCATTTGCAACAACCTTTCTGAAGACACCACAACTTCAAAACTTCACCATTTTGTGGAAAATCCATTGTCCACATAATTTAATGATCTGGACCACTGTGCGATGTCTTTATTAATTTATTTATTTTTTGCCGCGGAGTAATGATTTTTTGAATTTACATTAAGTAAATTATTAAAATTATTCTTATTTAAGTTTTAATGTAAAATTAAAAATGCAATGGAAAATTACTTTCAAAATTAAATTTTCATTTGTTCAGTTTAATTTTAATTGGAAAATGTCTTAACTTCAATTAAAAACAAAGTGTCCATGATTGTACTTTTCTAAAAATATTGCTTTATAAATGTTTAGATAGTTTCCAATAAAGTTGTCTAAGAGACTTTGAAGATTGGACCTCTAGTTACTTAATTATAGCGAATAAAAGAAAAAGAATCAAGAAAATTAAAGTTTTGTAAGTCTCATCCAAAAATTACCCCATTTTCTAATGCTTCAATTTTCTCCGAAGGTTTGTATGGGAGCAGTTCTCTGAAATTTCGGTCATTCGATTTTGTATTTTTTAATCCGGCTAAAACTTTTTTGGTGCCTTCAGTATGCCCAAAGAAGCCATTTTGCATCATTAGTTTGTCCATATAATTTTCCATACAAATTTCGCAGCTGTCCATATAAAAATGATGTACGAAAATTCAAAAATCTGTATCTTTTGAAGGAATTTTTTGATCGATTTGGTGTCTTGGGGAAAGTTGTAGGTATAGATAAGGACTACACTGAAAAAAATGATGCACGGTAAAAAAAAATTGTTGATTTTTAATTTAACATTTTGCCACTAAAACTTGATTTGCAAAAAACACTATTTTTATTTTTTTATTTTTTTATATGTTTTTGGACATTAAATGCCAACTCTTCATAAATTTCCAGGTTGTGCAAAAAATCTTTGACCGAGTTATGAATTTTTGAATCAACACAGATTTTTTTTTTTAAAAATCAAAATATTGGTCGCCAGAATTTTTCAAATTCATTTTTCGATGTAAAATCAAATTTGAAACCAAATAGTACTGGAGTAAAATTTTGATAAAGTGTACCGTTTTCAAGGTAAGGCAATTTTTAGGTAACTTTTTTAAATATAGTCTCACTTTTTATTTTTTCAAAATAAGTGCAAATGGTTGCCCACTTTTGAAAAACATATTTTTGAAAAGCTGAGAAAATTCTCTATATTTAGCTTTTTAGAACTTTGTTGATACGACCTTTAGATGCTGAGATATAGCCATGCAAAGGTTTAATAAGCAAGAAAATTTACGTTTTCTAAGTCTCACCCAAACAACCCACGTTGATATCTCAGCAACTAATTGTCTGATTTTCAATGTTAAAATATGAAACATTCGTGAAATTTTCCGATCTCTCCGAAAAAAAAATTCTGAAAAGTTAACATTTTATGTCCCCTAAAACATATCAAAAAATAAGAAAAATTCAAAATAGTGTTTTTTTGCAAATCAAGTTTTAGTGACGAAAAGTTAAATTAAAAATCACCAATTTTTTTTTAACGTGTATCATTTTTTTTCAGTGTAGTCCTTATCCATACCTACAACTTTCCGCAAGACACAAAATCGTTAAAAAAAATCCTTCAAAAGATACAGATTTTTGAATTTTCATATATCATTTTTGTACGGACAGCTACCAAATTAGTATGGAAAATGATATGGACAAACTAATGATGGAAAATGGCTTCTTTGAGCATACCGAAGGCACCAAAAAAGTTTTAGCCGGATTAAAAACTACAAAAATTATAATTTAGAAAAACATAAATTTCGTAGAGAACTGCTTATGGGACTTCGGATATCGAATCATGAACAAAAAAAATCGTTTGTTTTAATTTTCTTGCTTTTAACATGAAATTCGAGTTTTACGACCTCATTTTAGTCAAATTTGAATGGTCAAATGTAATAAATTAAAAATGCATTTTTTTAATATTTCATGATCGCCTTGGAATCTTGGAATTAAAAAATATAAATCACTTAGGAGTAGTGTTCTACCCCTGATCGCATAAATGTCCCATGTGCCTTTTCATCACTTTTTATTTATTGATGCAATTTGGTTCAAAATCGTGTGCATCCAGTTTTTTTCTTGATAGTATTTTGAAAATGGATTTATTAAATTTTATATTTAATTATGATTAAGGGTGACACTGAAAGATTCCATTAAAAGACGACCTATATTCAGAAGCTGAGCAATTCCAGCCCAAAACAGGAATTTTTTAGGTACTTTTTTCTCGACCTCTCCGATTTCAATGAAATTTTGTAGACATGTTATCCTAGGCATATATAAGCCATTTTTGTGTATATGGAGCCAGTTACACTCGATAATGACATTTGAGAAGGGCGTAAGTGTTTTAAATATTTTTGTATTCCGTAATTTGAATATTGCTGTATCTCTAAGCCGTTGCATCGTATCAAAAAGTGGTCAAAGACAAACTTGTAGGAAATTTGACGGGCTTTCCGAAAAAATACACTGAAAGAAAAAAACACTCCACTTTTATGAGATTTTTTTATTTTTAAGTTTAAAAGTCAAATTTGAAGGTGAGCCCACGATTTTTTTTCGTTCAAAATTTTTGTGAAAATAGCCTAAGATGTTACAAAAAGACTCACGAAAAATGCAGGATGGAGCAACTCATCCTCAACAAAGTCAAATTTCCTACAAGTTTGTCTATGACCACTTTTTGATACGATGCAACGGCTTCGAGATACAGCACTATTCAAATTACGGAATACAAAAATATTTAAAACACTTACGCCCTTCTCAAATGTCATTATCGAGTGTAACTGGCTCCATATACACAAAAATGGCTTATTTATGCCTAGGATAACATGTCTACAAAGTTTAATTGAAATCGGAGAGGGTCGGGTACAACCGATTCCCTATTTGACATGGAATTGCTCAGCTGGATTTTTGAAATTAAACACAAATGGTCGTAGCTAGTTTTTAAAAGTTTGATTTCCTCATCAAGACAATTTATCAAAAAAAAAAAAAAGAAAACAACTAGGCATCATAAAATTTATTTAAACGAAATCTGAATTCAAATCTTCTTTACTAAACACTTTTTGCGTTATTGTGCGCTTTTGTTCAAATATCTTTTTTTTTTTTCATTTTTTAAAATGATTGTAAACACACACAAAATAACAAAAATAAATTCTTTGAATTTCTGCAAACTATCGAAGCTTATTTAAAAAATATATTTTTTAATAATTTCTTGACTCAATTTGATACATTTCTCAGTATTTCAAAAATACGTGCTGCGAACATTGTTATCTGCATGTTTAATTTGCTTTTCTATTTTTTCCTAACAAAATGTTTTTATTTAAAAGATTTTTTTGAAAACTACATCAATTTTTGCTTACTCATTTATTAAATAACACAACTCGATATTTTTAAAGTTAATGCCAGTAAACGCCTCAGTTTCGTCAAAGCATGATAGATTTGGGCTCCCTAAACACGCTCCAACCCAAGTAACAATTTTAGTTTTGTTGTAGTTTTGAAGAGGTTGTACAGAATACTTCGGAAAATTTATGAGAAATGCTTTTTAGTCCCACATGCTGAATTAAATACGAGTTAAATAAGCAATAAAGCCAAAATGGACTATTTTAGGAGGTTAGCCAGAGCAAAAATGAAGAGTTTCATGAGACAGAATAATTTTATTGTATGCTTTGTTGATGCTTTAAAGAGCTCTACAAGATACAAATAATGCTGTCGAGCTGGGAAATAAGTTTTGTTGTAGCCTGAAAGAATTCTTAAAATCTTATAACAGAACAAAATGCATTTTCAATTACTCTGCAAGGAAACCTAAAGCCTGTATCGTAGACTGAAAAGCATGCATCATTATTTAATTGAAGGCAATGATTCTTCTTCTAAATGGAATCAGAAAATACTTTTGGTCGACAATAATTCATAAGTCAATAATATTAAAGCCATAAATATCAGTGATAAATTTCTCATGTAATGCACTGTAACGGTAATGCCGAAAAAAATTATCGGACATTTTTATGAGATAGTTCGAAAAAATGGTACGCGCCTTCTCAAACCATTTGAAAAAGTTTTTTTTTACAATTTAGCATGATTCCATAGGTTTTACAATTTTATTTATTTTCAGATAATTCTCTAAAATTCAATTCTGTTTATTCGAGCAGAAAAACTAACAGAAAAACTAAAAAAAAAAAACTTTGAGAAATTCAATATAAGAATTTTTCTATACAACAATCAGTTGAAACAAAGTTTTTTATAATCGTATATTTTACAATTTTACGAAATTTATAATTATGTTTTCTTGTCCCAGTATTCAGTTTGATTAATGATTCTGAAAATATCTAAATAGAAATGATAAAAAATAACTCAAACATAAACAATAATTGAATTTGAAACAAAAACATTGCTAAACCAAAAAAAAACAGCCTAATGTTCTCAATTTAATTTTTGTTTAAATATGTTAAAATTTGATCTCAAGCTTGTTTTTTTTTTTAAATGTAGACAATCAATTTATTTATCCAATATTTCATAAACAGCCTTAAAGGCTTGTCGCAGAAATATTTTGAAATGCCGTCGCGGGCCTGATGAAATGGCTTCACGGTCCGGACGTTGGGCAGGCCTGGTCTAAGCTATGCTCGACAGTAAAAAAATAAAATAAAATAGATTCTTTATCTTTTTCTTGATTAGACTATCCAAAGATTATCCGAATTGGAATTTTCCCAAGGCCTTCTGATATAATTGAGTCTGGACTGTATTAGGATAACTTCTTCTGAGCATCCTTTGAGTTTGTTATTAAAAAAACTGGTCAAGTCAGACCAGTTGAATATTAGAATAACCCAAACGTGGAAAGGCAAATTTCATCCTGTATTGTTTGTTTAATCATTTGCTTTTTTGAGGTTCTGATTTTTTTTTTTTTTTTTTTCAATAAAAGCTGGTTTGAGAGTTCATATTCCTTTCTTTCCTTCGCACCATCATTTTCCAATCCTCGACAAACAAGCGTGTTCGATATCGCATATCTTGGCATGTGTCTGTGTGTAGGTGTAAGTGTTTATGTGCGCACGTGTGTCATTCGGGGCGGTTAACCACACACACACACACACACGGTTCCGTCGGGAATTGGATCTTCCTCCCAGTCAACCGTGGCAGCCCCGTAGTCGGTTATATGGTCGTTGGAACGTGTCAAGCATCCCGTGTCGTAAAGTGCCACCGCACACATTCACACGCAACAGAACAGAGTTTCCAGCAGGAAGCCGTCGTCGTCGTCGTCGTGTGTGTCCTTGAGTCGGCCCAGCCCTGGCTGGGAATTAGTTTGTGGTGTGTGGGTGTGTATTTGAAAAAGGGTATTCAATCAAAAAGGATGGAACCCAAAACCGGGGAAAACAAAGTCATAAATTGTTATCGTCATAAATAATAACCATATCACGTTTCAATCGCTGCTTTCTACTGCGGTGGTTGAAAAGTGTGTAAGAGTATGTGTGGGGGTATGTGTGCGAAAGATTGATAGAAAGCTTTCTTTTCAAGGTTATAGACCGATTGAAGAATGGTTTACTCAAGTTGTGACAGAGCTAAGTTATTGTTAGCTAGCGATCACTTCCTTGTAACATAGAAGAAGAGTTTGGCATGAAATTTATAATCGACCATATGAGGTGTTAAATTTTCATAAGCAAATTTGTGTATTTGTTAAACACAAATATCTAGTCTAATGATCGTAAACCTATTAGGATAGATACAACTTCTACAATTTAGAACTTAACGATCAACTTATCGGTTCGAAAATTCTTCACGATCTTTTTTTGACTTTTAAAAGGAGGTATTAGACTATGACAAACAAACAAACTGGCACTTTTTGACAATTTGATAGTCCGGCATACAAACGGATTTTGTGCTCAATCTAGGGTACATTTAATTCAAGTTCTGCGTCGCCATTTTAGCTAAATTTTAGTGATTGATTGCCTGTTTCATAATCAAATGCATTTTTTTCTTTTGACCTAGGATTCAAAATTTATCAAATCACTTTTATTTTTTAAATTATTTTCCAGGTATTTTTTTCTTTATTCGATTATCTGCATTGATTTTTTAAGGAGGATTTCAGATAATCGAGCCACACTCCCTTACCTGAGTTGATTTTAAATTCTAAATTTAATTTTATTCAAAATATTGAAACATTTCACTTTAATTATAAAATTAGGAAATTTTCCAATCCCTAACCAATAATTTCAAAGATCTACTTGATCAACTTGATCATGACTTCTTTATGTATAATAAGCCACCTTTAATAGTAAAAACAAACACTGTTTGCAAAAAAAATCTTCAATATGTGATTAGTTTTCAATCTTAAAATCTAGAGTTTTTTTTTGTCCTTTCAACATATGAAACACAATAGCTCAGAGGTGCTCAAAGTTTTTGAATGGCAGGCCAAATTTGAAGCTCGCATTAGCTTCCAAGCAATTGGATTAATTTTATTAAAATCAACTTTTGCTATTCATTGCAACAATATGTTTGACTGAATGCTATCGTGATTTCACAAATATAGTGAAAATTAAAACACTTGCATTGTAATTGATTTTTTTTATTTTATTTTTTCAAATAGATGTATTTTAGAAAAATTTCCATTGTGCGTAATTTTTTTTCAATTAATGTGCAACTTTAATGATAAATCTTTGGTCAAGGGTTTTTAAAAAAATATTCCTCCAATTTCAATAAATTTTATTCTGCCTTAATCGGATGTTAGGTACCTAAAATCCCTTACGTTATTATTTCAAATCACGAGGTCGATGGTTTCTAAATGCAAAATAAGTTTGAGATCCAGATAATAAAAAAATCTTACGTAAGATCTTTGAATTATACCATACCTATATTTTGGTTTTCTTTACAGATTCCTGCTTTAATCAAATTCGAACCCATTTCCTAAATTGATTGATGAAAATTTGACAAAATTTACTCTTTTTAATCACATCACATTGTTTCAATAAGATAGATATTTCAACACAATGTTTCATTCGTACACAGAAAAAAAAGTTGATTTTTGGAATGTTGAAAATTTGGTCGGTTGAATATTATCTCTTTTTTTGAGTAATATTACACAAAAAAATGTGTAAATGTGTGAACCTGATGAATATTCATCAAAAACTGATGAAAATTCATCATTTTTTGGAGTAAAATTTATCATTTTTTTAGACACAAAATCTGTCACCATTTTCTGATGAATATTACCATCATTTTTTTTCTGTGCATAATCGGGATCAAAGTATGGAGAAACCATAGGTTTTATATTAACAAAAACTTAAATGGTTCACAAAAAAACATTAACTTAACCTTTATTTTAAGGAATTATAAAATCACTTACAGATGCGTCAAAGGGTCATTTTACAAATATATATTTTCAAACTTTTCAGAAATTTACAATATTTTAACATGGAATTTTTGATTGCTCAAAATTGACGCAGTTCAAGTTAAATTTTAGAGAAGTCCAAAAAGTGCATAATTTAGCCACAAACAAACAAAAACTAATCACTTCATATATCCATCCATTATCGTTTTTTTTCGACATCACGGAATGAACGGGTGACCCCTTTCAAAAAGGTTTACGTTGTATTTGGATGGTCCATTCCGTAAATAAAGTCAATCAATTAAATCAAATCAGTGTTTAAACCTGTCCGCAAAATTTTAAATTTAAGTTACATAACTGTAAAAAATCGTGGTATAAGCTTATTTCATTAGAAATTTTATGTACTTTTGAAATCACCAAAGACACAAAAGGTTAATTTTTCATTTGAAACACATGTTGAAATTTTCTTAATATTTTTATTGAAAAAAATCAGACATTTTCGCATAATTTTCTATTTTTATATTCAATATCAGACCAATAGTTTCCGAGATAAAATAAGGGACAATTGACGATTCGTATGCTTTGTGAGGCTGTATTACTGATACTAATTGTCCGATTTTCAATGTCTCTGAGAGAAAAGTGTTGTGAATTGTCTCAGTATTTTTTTCAGGGGTGCATTTCTGTCAAGAAGAAAAAATATATATATATGATGATTGAAATTCCAAACCAGAATTTCAAAATTTCAATGAAAAAACAACCATTTTGAAATACATTAAGATATGCACAAAATTCTAAAATGTGATGTGATTTGACATTTTTTTTTTTTTTTTTGCGATAACAAAACTTTTTGCAATTTTGTACATCGAAAATTTATCAAAATTTAAAAGATTTTCGATTTACCCAAACATACTTTAAAATTATTTCAAGCGCAGGGGAATGTATTTAGAGATAATTTCAGTTGATGAAAAAAAACAATTGTTAGCAAAAAATTAAAAATATAAATTGTAGCAACCTTAAAAATTAATTAAAAAAAACGATTTTTCCGTGAACCCATTTTTTTTTTTTCAAACAGCCCTAACCATAACGCCATAACCTACAACTTTGCTGGAGTCACCAAATCGATAAGAAAGATTCAGAATTTCAAACCTTTACATACCCATTTTGTATGAACAGCCCCAAAAATTGTTTGAAGACTTTACAATAAAATAAAAAATAGCAAAAGATTTACGAAATCCTAGTTAACTACCCGAGTGTAAAAATAAAGTCCAATATGTTTTTATAATTAAACCCAATAAAAAAGCTTTGGAAACGTTGACATGCTGTTAAAATAAATTGATCATGGGGATTTTTCAAAATTTGACATTTTTATTTACTAAATATGCTCAATTTTGATATTTAAGTGACAACTTCCAATGGCGAATTGTAAGATCATTTTAATTTTTTTTTTTATTAAGTGGGATATTTTCTTTGAAAGCAAGCCACTTTAATAGAACGATTTTTGGGAATTTTTCACTGTGTGTTACTCCAAAGGCAAAAACCTATTGAAATTTGAGTTAGCCCGAAGGTTTCCACAACATTTTCTTTTTTGGGACTCCATTTGAAGCATACTATGAGGAAAAAAAGCTGGTATTTTTTCATGATACCTTGACTTAATTTTTGAAGAATAACTCTATTACTGCATTTCAGAATATGAGGCATTTTTTTAAATGAAATATGTCTTTATTGAACTTTCTTATAATAATTACATTTCTTCTACATGCTTAGCAGTAAGGCTTAATGCTCTTCATCTTTGTTGTATTTTTCGTTTTATTATTGACTGATCACATTTATTTTATTAACTTCAAATTGTTTTATATTATTGCATTTAATAGAATACATTTGAGTAAAAAAGAAAAAAATACTTTAACAACTAATCCTAACTTTAAACTAAAAACCTAATTCATTGAAATATTCAAAATCATTAGAACGCGTGAACTACAAACTGTATTTCAAAATGAATGCTCCTAGGGTTCTTACTTGTTCCTGGCGAGTTTTGCACCCACGCAGTGTTGTTGTCATCTCGATGAAAATGTTCAAAAGTTCTTGTGGAGAAAACAGGTTACTGCTGCCTTCATCCGTTGAAGCTGGTTGGTTTTCCCTCGGTTGCTTTTTGCCACTGATTCAACGGCAATGGCTGCAGATTTGGAACCACTCGAGCAGATCCCGCTCCTGGTGACGCCAAAGCAGGAAAATCTTGCGACGATTTGGTTGGTGCCTCGTCGTCGCTTGCTGCCGAATTTTTACAAACTCAGCTCTTTTTGGGCAGCTCCGATTCTTGGTCGAATGGTCGCCACCGCAATTGAAGCATTTGGCTTCGATGTTCTCGTTGATTGTTTTGCAAGCTAGTGTTTTGTGCTCACCTTCGCAGGTTGCACAACGACTCTTGATGAAACAGTTTCTTGCACCATGCCCAAACTGCAAGCAGTTCGAACATTGTGTCACGTCACGGTGCACTGGACGATAACGTTCCCAAGACACGATGATGTTGAAAATTGCCCGAACTGCTTTCAGCTCAGACGGCGTTGTCGATCCTCTCTCGAGATGAACCAGGTACAGTTGATCACGATACTTGATGTCCTTGTTGCGTCTCGTCATCTTGAAGACTTCAATCACGTTCAACTTCAGAGATTTGAGCTCTTCTTTCAACACATTCACATCCACGTCGTACAGGCCTCGGAGGACCTGTTTCATGGGGCGTTTACCTGGATCGTCATGGCTGTAGTATTCAATCTTTGTGTTGTTCAGGAAATCCCGAACGTAGTTGTAATCCTTTCTGGTAGGTAGCAGAATTTTGAGTCCATCAGCACACAAGCGAATGGATGCTCGTAAAGCACCAGATTTGATAAATCCGGTCAGCCACTTTCGCACCGAGTCCGATGACGATGTTTTCACAAAAATGGGTGGCACCTTTTCCCGTCGTTGAAATTCTTCCTTCTTGCTTACGTCCACAGGGAGGGTAGCGAACTGGTTTCCAGACGAATTTTGAGCGTCCTTGCTCAAACTGCCTGGCTTTGCAGGTAGCGCTTCCCGGGCAGACGGTAATAACAAATTTCATGCCATTTCAATAACAAATATTGTTAAAATAACATAAAGTGTTATGGAATCTTCTTGAAAAATCCATTTTTGCATAAGGATTTAATAACAGTTTATGTTATCATAACAAAATTTGTTATTGCTCTGATATTGGTTGAAGGTCAAAACAACTTGGGAATAACATTTTTTGTTATGGAAGAATATCTCCAACTGTTATTGGGATGATCGGATTAGTTGTTAAAATAACAAAAAATAATAACAAAGATTTGTTCGAAGAATAACTAAAAATGTTATTAGTCTGTTATTACAATAACGATCGAATAACAAAAAAATCATAACGACGAATAACAAATCTTGTTATAAATAACATAACATGTTATTGGCCAAGTATTATTATATATCAAAAAATGTTATTCCCACGGTATTTCCGTCTGCTCGGGTTCGGCATTTTTTAGCTTCTTCAAATATGCCGATCCTGCTGGCGAGGACCGTCTCTTTTTCTTGCCGTGAGGCATTTTTTGGAATTTTTAGCACTTATTTGGAGAACAAGATCAATAAATATTGAAAAAAAAAATATTTAATACTGAAGTCAATAGTGAAAAAGTTGACATTTCTGAACGTCAAATCTGTCAGCATATTTTATACAGCTTAACAAGAAAATGTTCGGTCATTGCAATACATTGAGCAATGGCCCTGTACTGTAATATTGTGCGACCCAAGCCGGAAAATTCGTCGGTCAAGGTAGTCCGACAGCACTCCGACCATGACCAGCTGAGCAGAGTATTTAAACTTATTACGGGAAGTCATGCTGTTTTGTTAGAAGGAGGGAAAAAAACAATGTCTCTTTAGTAGGTCGTTGTCTTTGCCATTATTTTTTTATAGATACCCAAACTGGTACGACATTTGTGAAATTGTTGTGGTGCAGACCGAAATATGCGTGAGCTGCTTCAAAATGTTTTTGGTATGCGTGAAATTTACAAAGAAATAATGTATTGTGACTGTGAATTCGGCGTCGAATGGATGCTTTCGAGATCACAACTTTATTTACATATTTGAATTTTGCTCATTTTACTGTAAAAATGGTAAGAAATCGATTTATTCAACTAAACTAAGATCACAGCGATGAGGTGTAAAGTGAACATCGTGGATCGTGTGTGGTGCGTATGTGTGAGTTCGTGTCACGCGCGAAATGGGCCAAATGAGGGAACCGCACCGGGTTCTATTCTTAGCGTTGAAATAAACTCTACTTCTACCAAGAAAAATAAACCGCTTCGGCCACGGCCCGACAGGCGGCGGCTATTTTCGGCCCCGCCAACGAACGCAATCGTGACTCGGGACTGTTTGTGTGAGTGCGTGCCTGAGTTTTCGCACTCCACTGCGTTGCTCACCGCGAACGAAATTGTGTGAGCCTGTGTGGTGGTATTGGCTTTCAGTTCGCCGTGTGAATGGATCTTGTCCGGCGGGCAATGGTGATGATCGTGTTTTTTTTTTAATTCTGGTTCCAATGCGACGTTCGGCCTTCGTGAATGACGTACGATCGGTCGAGAAATGAAGACGAAACAGGGCACAAAACCGGCGACGGATGAGTGTGTTTTGTTTTGGGAGAGGATTAACAATGAATGAATGTTCTGGGTGGGCGGAAATCGGACAACCCATTAATCTTAACCTATTTTTTTTTCTCTTTTTTTTAGGTGAGTTACTACGCTACAAAGGCGTTCGTCATGATAACATTAAAGGTAATATTTTCTCAAGTTTGTTATATCAAGATCCCATTGCGGCTGTATTTTTTTTGGGATTCGATGAGCTGAGGTCCCAACAAACCTTTCGGATAATCGAACTTAGGATAATCGAGTCTCTACACGGTGTGTTTCCTTAAAAAAATTAAGATAGCAAATCGGTATGTATGATATTTGGGACCATTAAAGGATGGCTCTTTCCCGACATTTTGCGGGGCCCGTCGAAATATTTCGTCACATAAACAGATTTCGAACCAAATCTGCCAGATTTCTATCTTTCTTTTCATTTCACATTACAGAATTTTTTTAAATCAACTTCAAAGATGATTTTCAATCCCTCCTGAAAGTTACATGAAGAATTTCCATAATTAAACTGAGTAATAGCCGATTTAAGCTCAAAATTTTGCCATGCGCTAAGTGAACTGTCAAATGATTTACGGGTGCCACGATATCTCGAGATTGAATGGACCAAATTGGCTGAAATTTGGAGTGAAGGCTCTGAATACATATCCCGTGTGCATGACGAAGCCCAGTATAAAAAATTTAGCTTTTTTTTAAACAAAAATAAAAAAAAATATTTTTTTACTAATTTTTTAAAAACATCAAAATGTATATTTCAAAGTTTTTTAAACAAATTTACAAAAAAAAAGTTGAATTGTGTGCTTATACCAACATCTGACATTTTTACCGATTTACATGAATTTACATGACCCCTTAAAAATCGATTAAAAATCTTTTCTTTGTACAAAAATTCTCAAAAATATTTTTTACAATCCCCTGCAACTATGACATTTTCAATCAAATTGTATAGCGCAATTTTGGTGTAATATAAGCAGGGGCATGCCAAATTTTTGTGAAATAAAAAGTGCCCTTCTCCAAAATTTCTGTATTTGATTTTGTTCTTCATGATGAACACAGCCTACTAAGAAATTTGTAATGATGATAATATTTTTATTATTTTGTTAAAACATTGAAAAAATATAGTTAAATTCAAGATTTTTTTTAAAACCATTAAAAAGCTCAGTATACAGGTAATTAAATAATGAAATTTTGGTGGGAGTCACTTTTCCTTTTTATGAAATTGGCCATATCTCAGCTTATATTGAACCAAAACAAATACATTTTTTATGGAAATTGTTCTGGATTATAATTTTTATTTCAATCAAATTTTGCGGTGTTTTATTCTGTGTTTTCATGTTAATCTATGCAAAGAAAAAAACATTTATTCGGCCGTATTGGGGTTTTCAGCTAGGATTTTAAGATTATTTCCAAGACAGCTAAATATCTGGAATTTATGAGAAATTTAAAAAAAATGAAACTGTCGATTTTCATTGATCTATCTGAAGAAAAATCCTATTAAATCGAAAAAAAAATCTGCGGAACCCGCAAAATGTCGGGCAAGAGCAGCATTGCAGAATATTTTATCTCAAGTTTGTTCTAGGAAACAGACCGTGGGAGGTGCAATCTTCAAAGTTTCTTCTAGAAAGGTACTGGAAATTTACTGAATTTTCAGAGAAGAATTTTTCAGGCTTGGACAACCATGAGCACTATTAATAAAATCGAAAAGTTGCAAAAATCAAACTTCAAATCCGATTTTGCCGTTGAAATAAGTTTGATGGAATCACTAGTGTTATTGGAAATATGCCATGGATTACTTAAATTTACCAGAGTTACTTGAAATTAACAAAAAATCAAAGGGCACAATCATATTTTTTCAAAAAACTTCAAAATGCCAATGTAAATTTATGTTCAATCAGTTAAAATCAAGTTAAAATGCATTCCCCTTCGTTTAGAATTATTTTTTTCATGTTTGGGTTGATTTGAAAATCACCTGTTTTTTAAATTTTCGATGTTCTCTATCGCAAAAAGTTTTTTTTTCGTTAAAATTTTTTTTCGTCAAAACTTTTATTGAATTTTTTGAAAACTAATGTTTGCAAAACAACTGATCTAGAGTAAAATGCATTTTAAAACACTTTTTGCATTCAAATGTTGAGACTTTGGTTTGTTATTTCAATTTTTATATACCTTTTATTTTTATTTTTTTACCTTCCCTCGACCCCGGCCAGAGCAGAGCGACATAAACTTTGAAAAATATTTGCATCGGCCTTAGCTTAAATCAATTTTTTGCAATTCCGTCCGTGAAACTACTTACTTTTCCTGTCATTCTTGAACGACGAAATAGCCTACTTTTCTGTACCAAAAATAACAGAATCGAATAGCAACACTTTTCAAAATAAATGCTGAAAAGTTCTACTTTTCAGCACTGAAATGGGTGCTGAAAAGTTGAACTTTTTAGCACTTGTTTCGAAAAGTAACACTTTTCAACATTTTATTGATTTAAACGATTTATTGACAAAATACATGAAAATTCGACATAAAATTACACTCAGTGGGTGTTTTTTGAAATTGCAAAAAATGTTGTATAGAACTCGTTGCAAAACTTGATTTTTTCAGCACTCGTCGTATTTATCCAACTCGGTGAACCTCGTTGGATAAATGTACGACTCGTGCTGAAAAAATCCTCTTTTTGCAACTTGTTGCATAAACTACTATTTTAATGCCTTCTCCTACGTTTAGAATCAGCATGCTTGGGTTGATTTTCAGTTTTTGAAAATTTTCGATGTTTAGTATCGCAATGTTTTTTTTGTTTTTGTTTTCGTCATACTTTTTAAAAACTAATGATTGCAAATGAAATGAATTTAAATGCTGAGACTTTAACAAAAACTTTACATCGATCTTATGATTTTTTGAAAAAAAATTTTGTAATTTCTATGATTTCTTATTTTTGTTGTGTAAAATCATATTGGTAATCTAAAAGTACTTTACCAATTTTTTGATAAAATGTTCCGTTTTCTGGATATAGCCATCGAAAGTTTGATCTCAATGAAATAATACTGAAAAATAAAACAAAATATTTAGAGTGATGCCAAATTTCCATTCTAATACAGTGCTAGAAACTCCTTCAAAATATATAAACAACAAAATATATAAAAAGTGTTGTCAAGATTAAACATAAAATTGGTTTTTATTATTATTTTTTTATAATTTTCGTTAGAATTAATTTTCATGGAATTACCATTATTACAAGAACTATCGAGAATCAATAAAATTAATACGGAATTACTCAGTTATTCCCTAAAACTCCAAGCAATCCCGGATTAGTGACCAGCCTGACCCGATGCTGTTAATCCCTTGGCTCAATATTTGTATGTCTGTGTTGTGTGAAAAAAATTGAAACATGAATCCACCTATGTGCTTTGTGCCTTCATCGCAATATTTACCAAGAATGGATCACACTTTTTTTCCACATTATCGACAGAATTGCCAGATCTTTAAACATTTTTTTTTTTTTGAATTACTTACTTTTTACTTAGAAATTTTGAAAATATGCGATTCCAAAACAATGAAAGTGGTGTAAAATGCTTTTTTAAACATTTTTTTCATTAAAATGTTGTGACCATCAACAATTGAAAAATTTATTTTTTAGTTGGATGATGGGATTCGGACAATTGTGGAAGGCACAATAATATCTCAAAATTTTAGAACAGGCTTGACATCCCTTGGAGACGGAGATATTAGCTAATTGCAGACTGGATTTCATCATGTTTGTGTGATGATTATCTAAGCCCAGGCTGCTTTGGAATTGATAATTTTGAATAGAACCAATTCCACCCAGAGAACAAGGCTAGGAAAGTCGGCAGACGGGAAGTGTTGATGCTCCACTTTTTTTTAATAGGATAAGGGATATTATCCACGGTGTTTACAAGTAATTTTGCTTCGATTTGCATATTTTTCCTCCTGGAAGTATGAAAATTTCTGAATACTATAACAGTCTCAAACAGTCTAAAAGTTTATAAGTGGTAGTGTTAAGAGTATTTCTGTTTTTCAATCCAAAAGACTTTCTTGTCAGCAGCAAAGCAGCAAATTCCTTTAATTTCAGCCGGCTTAGAACACCAACTCCACTCGACGTCTCCTGTCTGACGTCTGCTTCACAGGTGCAAACCCGTGCGGCGATGCTGCCCTTTTCCCTGGATCTCCCGTCTGTACCCGTGCACGATCACGAAACACGACTATCCGGAAGCCGCGACGTCGCGGTCGATCGTCAGCTTCGCCCTCGCACAACCCAAAACCACACCAACACAGCGTCGATCGTTCGTGACTTTTCTCCTGGTGCTGGTGATCGCGAAAATTTTCCCAACTTTTCCGCGAAATTTAACGTGTGTGTGTGTGTGTGTTCGCCACTATTTTCCTTTCATGGTTTGAGTGTGTGTGTGCTTTGGTCTCACTGCTGGCCATCTCTGAAGTGGAAACTCATCCCGCTGCAGTCATTCTCAGTTCGCCGGACCGTTCATAAGCTAATTGCACCGCGAGATTTCGCGCGGAAAATAAAAGCTGCAATTGAAGACAAGACATTCCGCGCAATATTACTAGCGCAAGCTCGGATTTTTTTTTCTGCACCGTTGGAAAACTTCAAAGTGAACGAAACTAGGTCTCTTGTGAGTGCAAAGTGCAACGAAGCAACGGTCGTGCTGGGGCAAAAATATTTACAAGTCAGCAGAATTGTGAAGAATTTTGCGGAATTTTTCGGTGCTGGAAAGGAACACAAAAAAAATACAGTGCTGCGAACGACAAAAACAAAAACGACAACGTCAACGAAAAGCTACGCGAAGATTTTTGACTGAAAACGAGCAAGTACGTGGAAAGAAAGTTTTTCCTCCGGAAAATTTTGCAGTTTGGTTGGATTGTTGTCGACCGAAAGAAAGTTCTTCGCTTTTAAATTTTGACAACAAACACACTTATAGAGAAATATTTACTTTCAAATGATTAGATTGGGAACTTGATTTGCAAATAAACACTATTTTTATTTATTTTTATTTTCTGTTATGTTTAAGGGAACATCAAAAGTCAACTTTTCAGAATGGTCAAAAAATCTTTGATCGAGTTATGAATTTTTGAAATTTAATATTGGTCGGAACAATATTTCAACTTCATTTTTCGATGTTAAATTAAATTTCAATCAAAAAGTATTTCAGTAAAATTTTCATAAAGTGCACCGTTTTCAAATTATAGCCATTTTTCGGGAACTTTTTTTTAGAATAGTCGCAGTTATTCCTTTTATAAAATTAGTGCCCATGTTTGCTCACTTTTGAACAAAATATTTTTGAAAATCTGAGAAAACTCTCTATACTTTGCTTTTATGAACTTTGTTGATACGACCCTTAGTTGCTAAGATATTGCCATCCAAGTGTTTAAAATCAGGAAAATTGATGTTTACTAAGTCTCACCCAAACAACCCACCATTTTCTAATGTCGATATCTTAGCACTTAATGGTCCGATTTTCAATGTTAAAATATGCAAAATTCGTGAAATTTACCGATCTTTTCGTAAACAATATTTTCATTTTTTTAATCAGACCCAACATTTTAAAAGGGCGTAGTATTGAGTGTTTGTCCCTTTTGAAATGTTAGTCTTGATTTAAAAAAAAGTTAAAAATATTCGTTTCGGAATGATCTTAAAACTCAGTTTCCTACAATTTTGTCCAATGGTCCGTTGAAAAAAAGTCGTCCAATATTGTTGAAAGTGCGTAAGAGCTTAGTAGGAAGCATATATAAATAAAAACATTTTTTTTTTCAAAAGAAATCTTCAAAAATCCAATTGGATCGTTTTGCACCCTTCGACAAAGTTGTATGGAAACAAATTTCTTACAAGAATCTTACACGCTCAACCCTAAACATTGTCCAAGTAACATTTTTAAATCAACTAGCCACATCCTAGTTTTATTAAGGTTTCTAGCATTATTTCTGCATTCACCGCCACCAACAAGCAAAAGCTCATTAATAGGTTTTAACAAGGTTTTATGCCTCGGACAAAAAACCTGGAGAAAATAAAAGTCAATTTGCTTTACACAAGGTTTTGTAAAAGTTTAAAGAGAGTCTTGAAAACTAGGTGGCAATGCCATGCCAAACGGTTTTATCGCATACTTCTTTAAAACCGATGGTGTTGTAGCTGTCAAGTTCCACTTAAAACCATATGTTCATGAAGAGCATTTAACGCAGCCAAATAGCTACGCTTAAGTATGGCGCTAAATGCGTGGTATGATTAAATATGATTGACTGCCATCT
Source organism: Culex quinquefasciatus (assembly GCF_015732765.1). NCBI lineage: Eukaryota > Metazoa > Arthropoda > Insecta > Diptera > Culicidae > Culex > Culex quinquefasciatus. Next base: position 182,759,111 of record NC_051863.1, read on the forward strand.
TGGTGGTAAAAGCAGAAATTGGATTAAAATATGATGAAAACGCCCATTTATGATGATAGAAGATCATAGAAGTTTTTAAAATATTTTAAAAATGTTTTACAAAAAATGCATATAAGATATCATAACAACTGTGATTACAAAAGAAATATTTAAGATGAGGCGGGTTGATTTTTTGGCTTTATCTCTTCCACATTTATCGACAAAATTTCAACCGCAGCTGAATTTCAGCCAACAATTGCAAGGAACAAGCTTTAAAATTCTTTTAATCACTTCCAATATCTATCATTTCATCATCTCCATTATTTCATTTGGCAAGACGAAGACTTATTGTTTGACCAAAGTATGTAGATAAGTAAGGTAAGGTGGATTTCCAGCTGTCAAAATAGTTAGTTTGCACGAAACCATGATTTTTATGGAGATTTTCAGAAAAGTGAAAATTTGCCCATTTTCCGGGCAAATCTCACCGGATTTATTTTCTATGGAATTGATAAGCATTCCAAACTGAACAGAAATACACTTTTAAAACAAAAATATTTATTCAAACAAAAAAAATAAACTAAACGCGTTTTTTGGTTCAGTTTGGAATGCTTAACAACCATACAAAAATTGCCCGGAAAATGGTTAAAATTTCACTTTTCTGAAATTCTCCATATAAAATCCGGGTTTCGTGCAAACTATTTTGACAGCGTGCAAATCCCGCCTTACCTTATCTAATCTACATACCTTGTTGTTTGCCAGAATAAAACCTGTTTGGCATAAGACGTTTCAATACGTATGAAATGTCATTTTTCCCAAAACTGTATAGGTTCAACAAAGGTTTTATTAAGACTTTGAAGAGGTAGTTAGGATTCTCTTATAAAGACTTGAACTCCTATGTAGGTCTTTAAATAGGCCGTAACATTTTTTTTGCGGAGGACATTTTGGGTTTTAAGATGGGTTCTGGGGACCTTGTTACGACTTAGTGGTTTTAATTTTGGTTTTGGCTGATTGCTTTTATAGCGGTTGTAATATCTATGATAAAGCCTGAAATGTTACTTCGATGATGTGGATGTTACATTTGGCTTAAAATTTTCACCTTGCATTATTTTACCTATGAATACGAATGACGAAGTGTCCTCTAAGATCATTTTTTACTATCATCCTATTAACCATCCAACGATGTGTCGCGTGATGGATTCGGGCATAAGGTTTTTTTATTATTCATATTCACAATTACTCAATACATATTTTAAAAAAACAGGAAAATAGTAAATGTGCAAAATTACCAAAAGTGTGCCAGGATGGCTCCAATGCAATTGACATGGAAATCGAAGGAGACCAAATTTCATTAGCCTCACCGATCTATTGAATCAACAGAGAATCCATCTCGCACTTTCCACCGAAACCAATTTGATTGACTAGATTCGATTTCCTACCGATTCGACTTTACCCACTTTATATCGTCGCTTCCGAAAAGGAACGTTCAAAAGAAAAAGAAAGAGTGCACGTTCAGAAAATGGCTTCATTGAATTTATGGATGTTTACCGCGAGTAAAAGATGAAATTTTAGAGAGTTTTTAGAGTAGCTTTAACATTTTGAGAAGATTAAGCACTATTTTCAATAGAATTTAATGTAATTTTCATAGTAAAAAGAAAACATACAAAAACTCGTTCCGTCTTTGACTCCAAGATTCAGACCGGCAGCATTGCCTTGCAAGTATTTTGCTTTATTTTTGTCCAAAAATAGCTCTCCCGTCAAATACCGCACACACACACATACTCAGACACACTAATCGGGAAAAAGTCCGAAAATCGAACACTTTTCAATGTCAGCCAAGGCTAGTGATCTCATCTGTTTTCGGTTACGCGGATTGCGCGAGTGAGAGAAAAGTAAAAAAAGAAGACAAAGTTGGTAGAAACTCAAGCAATTTTCGGGTTTCCCTCCAAATGGATGTGGGTTGGAATTGATGGTGTAGTTCGAAAATTGTCGGGACAACATTTGCCTTGGTGGTCGTGCTACTGTGTTTTTGTGACGTAAAGGTGATGCCAGTGGGTTATTATTAGCTGCCCCAACAGGGGACTCTGACGTCGATGCAATTAAGTTGTGAGTGCATGGCATAAAGTAGGAATTAATGAGAAGAAAGGCAATAAAAATTTGTAATTTAAAGTAAAATTCAAATTTGATAAGATAATACTTTTTCCAAATTTGTAGAATTCGCAGAAAAATCCGTCGTCACAATCTGTTTATTAGAATCCTCGAAATTCCACACCGCATACACTCTATATGCAACCTGATGAACGGACGTCATCGCAATAAAATGTAAACAAGTTGATTAGAAATAACCGAAACATTCATCACCATCAGGGTTAACAAATTTACACGCTTCCATTTTCTCGTCCCTCTTTTTTCTATTTAAGGTCAACCTGGAATGTTCCAAGCTAATCATCACAATTGATCAAGTCAGATCAGTTGATTCGAAAGCTGGAAAAACGTTGGAAAATTTTAACGGTTGAGTTATGAAAAAGTTCATTAATTCAAATTTAAGTAAAAAATTTGGTTATCTAAAAAAAACAACGGTTAAGGTAACATTTTTAAACTATTCAAGCAACAATAATAAAAAAAACTGTCAAATAATGGATTGGAATGGAAACGGATTTTATTTGTATTTTTGTCATAGGGTTCAAACTTTGTGGTGGTCTTTCCTATGACTAAAACCTGGAAACAAAGGCGGAGGCTTCCGAGCAATGCAACTAATTTATATCTGTGAGCCCATACTTCCAATTGAAATGTTGTCAAAGACAATCTTATGGGAAATGGACGAGCTCTCCGGTAAAATTATTTACGAGACTGAAAAATAAAGTCTGTTATATAGAAATTGTTAAAAACCATTATTAAACTAATTTTTTCAACATTTTTTTTTAAAACCGCTGTAACTTCATAAGGATTGGACTTAGGACAGTGGTCAATATGGAGACTTTTTTGTAAAATTGTCTGGAAAATCGATTTCCGTATTCGTATTTTGAAAATTTTGACGTTTAGAGCCATTTCAAGAAAAAGTTTCATTAAATGATTTTTATATTTTTTTAGGTGAGTTGTTCCATCTTGTATTTTTCTTTAATCTTTTTGTAACATCTTAGGCTATTTTCACAAAAAATCTGTACGAAAAAAAAATCGAGGGCTCACCTTTAAATTTGACTTTTAAACTTAAAAATAAAAAAAAATCATAAAAGTGGCGTGTTTTTTTCATTCAGTGTATTTATTCCGGAAAGCCCGTCAAATTTCCTACAAGTTGGTCTTTGACCACTTTTTGATACGATGCAACGGCGTTGAGATACAGAAATATTCAAATTACGAATTATATTTAAAATATTTACGTCCTTCTCAAATGTCATTATCGAGTGAAACTGGCTCCATATACACAAAAATGGCTTACATAAGCGTAGGATAACATGTCTACAAAGTTTCATTGAAATCGGAGAGGGTCGAGAAAAAAGAACCTAAAAAGTTCCTGTTTTGGGCTGGAATTGCTCTATACCCGAGCAGGGGTAAATAACACGGGAATACCAAATTTTGGTATTACTTGGGCAAATAACAGCGACCAAAATGTGCCCTTGGTTGCCCAGTAATAGATGGTAAAATACCATGAAATCATACCAAAATCTTGCATGTGTAAGGGCACAACAATACCAAACCATGTTATTCCAAGGGTAAAATAATACCTCAAAATAAAACCATTTCAATACCAAGTTGAGGTCTTCTGGATTTTTGAACATTGCTTGAATACCAAAACTTGGTATTGCCATGGTTTTATTTTTAGGTATTCCATGCCCTTGGAAAATCATATTTTGGTATTTCTGTGGTCTTTCACATACATGATTTTGGTATGATTTCATGGTATTTCATCTATTACTGGGCAACAAGAGCACATTATGGTCGCTGGTATTTGAACAAGTAATACCAAAATTTGGTATTTTCATACCATTTTTAGTGCAGCAGTTGCAGTTAGTGAAAAAACGGAAATTATTCATATGCAACAGCAAAAATCTACTCACCTGATGATTCCATGTTGTTATTAGTGATATTCTTCACCACATCGAATGCATTTGTCATTGATGAACGGCCTGTGCTTGAAGTTCTTGAAGCTTCTGAAAAATAACAAGATTGAAAAATAAGTATTATTAAAATGAAACTGAATTGAAATTCACCAAAATTCATTAATCTGTCGATTGACTCGTATTTGGTTATCATGACTTAGAGATATTTCAACGTTTTTGAAAAAAATATTAGTGGGTATATCACACTAATTTTTAAAATCATCTTTAACATTTTTGGGTTTCAAGTCATTTAAGCGCAAAATTAATTAACTCGTAAATTTTTTTTAACAAATTTCCCATAGTTTCAGAGAAAATTGATTAAACCTTTCAATATTCAAATAATACCAAAATGTAACATCCTTACTTAGAATATTTTCCACAATTTCAAGTCATTTCTATAGGGGGTATATCAAAAATGTTTAAAATCAAGTTTGAAATTTCCGGTTTTAAATGAAAGCATTCGCTTTGAGACATCATTTTAGCGCAAAATTAATTATTTTGTCAAAATTGGTCAAAATTTTCCCATAGTTGCAGAGGAATTTGATAAAATACTGTAATACCAAAAGAATACCAAAATGTGGTGTTCGATCATTGACAAATTCTGCAATTTTGCAATATCAAAACAATACCTTAAATTGGTATGATACCACATTTTGCTCTTGCATAATCCTTAAGACAAATTTAAAAGGGTCCAGGAATACCAAAATTTGGTATTGATACCAGAGAAAGGTATTATTACGCATTTCCCTTGTTATTTACCCATGCTCGGGTAGTTAAATCAGTTTTTAAGAAATCTGAAATTAATATACAGGACTCGATTATCCGAAATTTCGATTATCCGAAGTTCGGTTATCCGAGGGTTTGTATGGGACTTCAGATAATCGAATTACGAAAGAATTTGAGTTGTTGATTGCCTTTGAAAAAAAAATGCATTTTTCAATATTGCATCACCGCTATCTTGGATTTGAAAATTCAAAATAATTTTAGCGTAGTTTTTGGGTCATACCTACAATCAAAAATAAGACAACGAAAAAATTTTTTTTCTGATTCGATTATTCGAAGTTTTGAATATCCGAAGTAAAATTTTTCCGAGGCCTTCGGATGATCGAGTCTGGACTGTATATATTGCAAAACCGTTTTGAAACGCACTTTTCCAGACATTGTTGAATTACGAAACGGTCTACTTTCCAGCGTTTAGTTGAAGCGTTAAATATTTCAGCACTTGCTGGAAAAGATTTAAATTTTTAATCCAGTTGGTGTTTTGTTAGAACTTAACAGTTCTACTTCAGAGATTTGAAGAACCTTTCAACTGAGAAAATTTGAGAAAAAAAAAACCCTAATGAAAAGGATTTCAAATCGCCAAAAATCATTTATAATTTTTTTTAATGCGTTGAGCTTGACTTGTTTTTTATTTGCAACTTTTCCACAAAAACTTCTCAATAAAATAAAATTTTGTATTTTTATTTACATTTTTTTTAATGTTAAGTGAAAATCAGTTTTCAGTAAAAATTTTAATGTGCCAGCTTCTACGCATTTTTACAATTTTAATTATAATGGTATCATTTAATAGCATAACATGTGCAAACAAGCAAATATTGCTAGAAAATTTGAAAAATTTAAAAGTTAGTGATAAGAGGTATTCGAATAAACCAAATAGTATCAGAAACAAATAAAACCTTAACAATGAAAACGCAAATAAAACAAAAAAAAAATGAGCAAATAAAATCGTAGAAGAAGAAAAGTTTTTTGTTGATAAAAACTTGTCCAAAATGACACCATTAACACGAGAAAAATAAAAAAATAAATGAAAGAATTCGAGCATTGGAGTGTGAAATCATTGTTGATATCTGAAAATGCATTGTTTTTTGTTCAGTTAAACTCAATACACAGCACCGCACATTACTTACAGCGAATGCCCCAGAATGTGGTTCTTTCACAACGACGCCGCGCCTTATTTCGCGGGGTTGGAAGCTTGACTCACCGCCATTTTCCGTGGCCGGATCACACCGCGTTGACATTTGGTGGGGTGAGTCATCCGTCATCCTCTCTATCACGCTGTTTTGGTTTGGGGTTTGACTGAATATATATTTGTGAGAAAGACGTTCGCGTTACACGAACAACAAACCCCAGACCTTTTCTCGTGAGTGACGATCAAACAAAGACGGTTTCCCCACAACAGGCAGTCGGATGTTTTTTTTATTTAATAATGGTAATTGATGTTTTTTGAGTTTTATACTTCTGGTAGTAAAAATAAGAGGGCGATTCTTGTCAGTACTTGTAATTAGCTATTATTGCACCTCTGCTCATAAAATTTCAACGTTCTTAAACCTTCAGCTTCATATTATGTAACTTCTCAACGAAAAAGACAAAGAAGGGAAAACCTCAGGAAATCTTCACAAACCATCGACCTGAATTTAGCTCTCATTCGACAATGTCATGAGGAAATCTGTGAGTGTGCCCTCTTTTGTCATGGTTCTATCAATCAGAGAATTATGATAGATTTTGCATCAGAAAAATGTCTAATATTCCAAACATGTAAATTTACAACTATCATGTGTAAAATCAGCTCATAATTGGGTCCTAAAATGAAGCTTAGATTGCTGATATTATTGTTTACAGCGATGAAGCTTATTTTTCTGAGTACAATGACCCTTTGTACGAGCACAAAGAGTTTAAAATGGATTTTTAAATCAATTTTGAAAAATTAACCTCGCGGTCCTTCTTGACAGAAAAGCTCCTACTTGACAGCTCGTTCCAAGGGGACCATAGTTGATCCATCGAAAAAATGTTGTCTTGTCAAAAAAAAAATTTGCATTAAAATGAAAAAAAGTGATCAGAAATGGTTTTTAATCGTGTTTTTTACCGTTGTACTTAAAAATTGACATAAGACTTTAGTACCCAATTGTATCCTTCGCAAAAACTACCCCGGTGGAGAACCGCCGAACCAAATCAAGGTTGAACACGTGGTCCTGGTAGTGGGCTTGCGAATGTTTGCTTGATAATTTGCTCCAAACCACGCGCACCCACCAATCAAACCGCTTGGTTTGGTTTTACGTTACACACCATAATTGGCAGCCGGAACTGTCCAATTTGAGGCGAAAGATTGCCAGCTGTCGGAACGAAATACCATTTCAAACGTGAACAAACAAAGAGAACGAAAAATCTCCGAAGGTATCGAGAAGTTGAACATTATTTTTCACTTTTCCAATCGCTCTCTTTTTTGGGCGCGTTTTTATTTTTTTTGTTTTTTTTTTGCCCGATAAAAAAAGTCAATCCGAGTGTCAGTCAGCTTGGGTTGTGGAAAGCGAGCAATTGGTTGTGTCAGGCTTCAATCCGGCACAAATGGGAAGCTCTTTGCTGGGTGTGATTGCATGCTCGAGGTGGAACAATATCCGGGTCGGGAAATGATGAAAGATTTTTTTTATTGTTTTGCAACAGTAGTAACTACTGTTGTTGGAGAATTGGAATAGAGACCTTTTTTTTGGGTTGAGACCACTGCGACCATGACTTTGATCTATTGTGGTACCCTGAAACCCCGATGGTTTGACTTCAACTGTTGTCAAACGGATGGGGTCAATTTTTAGTTTGACATCCAGAGCTCACACTTACTCCCAAACGTTTTGTTTGATAATATGTGTGAGTCCCGTGCAAAAAGTGACAGTTCGTCACTTTTTAGTTTGACTTTGTCAAACCAACGGGGTGCAAACGAAAAAAGTTTCAAACGAAGAAGTGACCGAGCACCGGGGGTTGAGTGTGTAACAATTTTATTAACACAGATTTACAGTGGACTTGTATCGATTTCTTCGCTTTCAGTAGAATCCTCAGAACATTTCAACATCTACTGGAGCGAATTGGGACTACAGTCCGAATAGGGAATGCAGTTTTTAATGCACTTTGAAACATAAAGTTTAGAAATCGTTGTACTCTAAACTACAGTATTTTTGACTTCATTTTAATATTACAGCATTTCTAAAATACTGACTCAAAAGTCATTCATTTCATACCAGCTTCAAGCTTCTAACAAGAGTATCCTTTCTTCCGTTTCCAGTGAAAAATGGAGCAATTTGAACAGCTTTTAACGTGTTGCGTGTGTCTGGACAGATACCGCAACCCGAAGCTGCTACCATGCCAGCACTCGTTCTGCATGGAGCCGTGCATGGACGGCCTCATCGATTACGTGAAGCGGCAGGTGAAATGTCCGGAGTGTCGTGCCGAGCACCGCATCCCCTACCAGGGCGTGCAGGGCTTCCCGACCAACGTGACGCTGCAGCGGTTCCTGGAGCTGCACATCGAGATCACCGGCGAGCTGCCGGATCCGACCTCGGGCCAGGTCATGGAGCGGTGCGGCGTCTGCTCGGAGAAGTCATACTGCGCGCTGTGCGTCCACTGTGAGAAGAAGATCTGCCCCGACTGCAAGGGAGCCCACATGGACATTCTGCGGCGTGAGATCAACCGCATCAACAATCAGGTAACGGGTTTGGCCGCGAAGAAATTATTGTATCCCAGATGTCTCACTGTAATTTCCATTCCTACAGATCCGACGAGGACTGCACCGCTTGAAGGAGGTGCTTGCGGTGGTGGAGAAGAACGCCCAAAACCTGCAAAACAACTGCGGCAGTGTGTCGGAGGAGATCGAAGAGATTTACCGCAGGCTGCAGAAGGCACTCAAGGATCGGACCGACCACCTGCGCACCGACATGGACAAGTACGTTTCGACGGAGCTGAAGAATGTCATCACGATGAAGGATAACCTGGAGTTGGAGATCGCCAACATTCAGAGCAACTCCGACTTGGCTGAAAAGTTTATGAACGAAGGCAACGTCGAGTGGGATGACTGCGAGCTGATGGACACGAAGGAGATCTTCCTGCGAACGGTTGACTTTATCCGGAACTTTGACTGCGAAACGATGGACTACAGTCGGAAGGTGCGCTTCATCATGAACATCGACCCGAACAAACTGATCATGGAGGTGTCCTCGTACGGAGATTTGAAGCTGCCCAACGATGGAGCCGGCACGAGTCAAAGTCAGAGCACGCTGCTGCAGCCGCCTTCCGGACCAGGTTTGATGCGATCGAAGAGCGATCACCGGTTGGCGGCTCAGTTCCGTCAGCAGGAAGCTCAAGGTTGGAATCCGGACGACGAACCGCTACTCGGTGGACGCAAGTTTGGTGAACGACCGGTGAAGCCTCCCCAGCCGGAGAAGGAGAGGTACGGAAACGAATCTCGGTATGGTCGTGGAAACGATTATGACTACGACGATGAGCCGTCCAGCAGATCAACCAAGGGACGCTTCCGGTCGCGGTTTGCCCGTAGTCACCAACTGGACAACGATTCGGATAACGAGTCAAAGCCAGCGCGCACCGCCGAAGAGAAGGAAAAGGCCAACAAAGTCACAAGCACCGAAGATTGTGCCAAGGGTCCGTTGAGTGGTATCTTCCGGTTGATGGACTCGCCACGTGTTATGAAACGGCTGCAAGATACGGAAAAGGGTAAAATCAAGAAAGCATCCCCCGCAACAACGCCAACAGTGCCAAAACCAAACCCGCTGGCCACCAAACCCAAGGTAACCACGTCCCGTCAGCTTTCCGAAGACGACGAAATCGCCAAGATCAAGCGCCAGAACAAAGGAGCTTCGACGAGTACCACAACGACTACGACGAGCCCGTCTTCACCGGTACCCACGGAACCGGAACGGCCAGCTGCCGACCGAGTGTCCGCACTGAAAGGTCGCGTAGCAGCTGCTGCGGCCGCCGCCGCTGCCAGCGATGACAGTGACAGCACGCCTTCTTCACCTGCTCGAAGATCGTCGCCACACGTCGAGGTGAGATCCGATGAAGAGCTATAGCCTCTCTAGCTTATCCCACTTACACAAACAACGCAGTCGAACAATAGATTAAAATTCTTCTACCACTAAAAGACATCCCGAACTTACTGCTAAGTATTACCTTTGTGTGTGTTTCGTCCTCTGCAAAGAACCGTTCTGAAACAACGCGCGCGCTACCAAGCTACCAGTTCCACGAAACCGAGCGGAACTCACGCCCCACCGAATCTCTCAGTTCCTCACGTAGTTGGCAAAATTGAACCCTCAACACACACAAACATAAACAAACAAACAAAAAAGCCCACACACCTCTAGGTACACCGCTCAGCTCCCTTCAGCCACGTGGCCAGGCACCTCTCTCTATTCCTCCACATCAATTGAAACCCTCTTCCCGTTTTCTGTTCTTCCATACAACATCATCATCATCACCACCACCACCACCACAACGACCTCATCACACGAATCAGGCCGATAGTGATCAGGACGATTCGGAGCGCTCGAGCCGTTCCCGCCAAGCAGGGGCCACCACCAATGCTGCTGCCAAGAAAACTCCGACCCGTTCCGCCAGTAGCGATTCCAACTCTTCGAGCGAGTCCGGCAGCGCATCGCCAGCTCCGGCAACGGCTCGCACCGTCACCGAAGAAGCCAAGCCGAAGGCATCGATCTTGAAAAACTCCGAACCGGCCCGTAGCACTGCGTCGCCAACGGGCGAGAAGAAACCCTTCCAGAGCCGGTTCTTGCCGCAAACTCAGCAGCAGCAACAGCCTGCGAAGAAGGAAGAATCCGAGAGCAGTAGCAGCGAGGAGGAATCGTCCTCCGAGGAAGAATCCGAAGAAGAGGAAGAGGAGGTGAAGCCAGCGCCAGCGAGACCTACACCGACGGTGGTTTCCTCGCCGGTGCGCACGGAGCAGCCAAGTTCACCGTTGCTCAGCCGAATCCAGGCCCGTGAAGCGGCTGCGGCCGACACGAGAAAGACGTCTCGTGAAGAGCCTCGTGCCAGCGGATACTCCAGCCCGACGAACTATCGCAGCCAGTACGATCGCGACGAAAGTCCCAAGTACGGCAGTGGATCGTCCGCCCTTCGGTCCCGAACCACTGCCCACGTGGAACCCGAGGAGAACAAATACGGCAGCTCCGGGTAACGTTTCTGCTTGAGTTGCCACAACACTAGCCGCTTGCTTTTCTTCTTTTTTTCTCGTTTGTAGGACACATTGCCTTCTTTCAGATATACCAGCCGGTTCCTCAACAAGAGCAAGAGTACGGCCGTGGTGGCCCCGGAGGATGATGCCACCGGAGACGACTCCGACAGTCGCCTCGGCAGTAACCGTAGCCGCTTCAGCGCCCTGCAGGACCGCCGGAATCGCCTGGCGAGAAGCCGCTCCTCGCACAACTTCGGCAACGACGATGAAGACGACGAACCGGTGTCTCCGACCACGTCTTCTCCATCGGCCTATTTGGCGTCCCGGTACGGAACATCGTCATCGCTAGCGTCGCAACCTGCCGATCTGTCTCGCAGCCGCTCGACGCATGCGCTCAAGTCGCGCGAACCCTCGCCGGATCGTAACACCGGCAGTGACAAGGACGGTGCCGCCCTCAGCTCGTGGGCCCGCTACCTGAAGAACAAGTACGGCAACCGTTCGACCAAGGACGGCAAGGACACACCTTCCACCTCGACGTCGTCCCACTCCGCCACGTCCTCATCGTTGGCCTCCCCGTCCACCTCGTCGTCATCGTCGACGTCAGCAGCCGCCGCCCGGCGCCTCAGTCTGGGCTTGCCGCTGCGCCAGTCCGACATCCTCAGCTCCGATGACGATTCAAAAAACGGGGTAGGCTCCCCTACCTCTCCTACGGCAGCAGTAGTCGGTATACCAGGGGCAGCAGGTATGTCCCCTAGGACGCAGTACCTGCAGAAGCGCCGACAACTGTTCCAGATAGGAGGTCGGGGGAGCGAACCCGGTTCCTTCACGTGGCCCCGCGGTAAGTGCACCCAAAGCTGACAACCGGAGAACCGTTTCGCTAACGACTAACTTTCTTCAGGCATCGCCGTGGGTCCCGACAATAGCATCGTGGTAGCGGACTCGTCCAACCATCGCGTGCAGGTCTTCGACTCCAACGGTATCTTCGTGAAGGAGTTTGGCCAGTACGGCAACGGGGACGGCGAGTTCGACTGCCTGGCCGGTGTAGCCGTCAACCGGATCGGCCAGTTCATCATCGCCGACAGGTGAGGGGATGCTGCGTTTAGTTTTAGTTTTTGAGATGTTTTGGGATGTTTTCAAAAGAAGTTTTTAGCCAAATACCGAAAATTCTAATTTGTCTCTCAATTCAACAGATACAATCACCGCATCCAGGTCCTGGATCCGGCCGGACGCTTCCTGCGCTCGTTCGGTTCCCAGGGTACGGCCGACGGCAAGTTCAACTATCCGTGGGGCATCACAACCGATGCGCTAGGCTTCATCTACGTTTGTGATAAGGAAAATCATCGAATTCAGGTAGGTCTCGCTGCCGTCAGCAACTTGATGTTTCAGCATAACTTTACTAATTGAATTCCCCTCAAAAATTCAGGTATTCCAATCGGACGGTTCCTTCATCGGGAAGTTTGGCTCGTGCGGCAAGGACGAGGGCCAGCTGGAGCACCCGCACTACATCGCCGTGTCCAACACGAACCGCGTCATCGTGTCCGACTCCAACAACCATCGCATCCAGGTGAGTGACGAAGGCCGACGGTGGGTGTCGCCCGTCAACACCCACCGGATTTTGTCCAGAAAATTGTCTATCGCTCCCGTTGACTGGGGTGTCACTTGTGGAACATGTGATGGCTGTCACACCTTTGTCCGGAAAGCTGACATCCCTAGGTGCAGTGGTGCCAAGTTTTACCGAAACTTCGCATCCGACAAACGCGTAGTTTGGCAACACTGCCCCACACACCTAGCAAAGAATCCAGCTAACGGTGTGGCATGTCCAGCGCCCGGGGCCGACAGCAACAAGACGGCCTCCCGTCGACAAAAGGCACAACGGCCCCGTCCGTGAGCGATGGAATTTCGATAATTTGACAATCTGATTACCGGGCCCATTGTGTCCATCCAGTCGGCTTGGGCCGACCCAACGAACGAATTCTACACTCTCTGCGGGAGAAAAGGAAATGAGCTCAACGGAAATGTTTCCGTTTTCCGGAGCTTGGACAGGTGTAATGGGGAGGCAGCAGAATATTTGAGAATGATTTTCATACAGTTACACCCACAATGGACCTCTTGTCCCCCCTGTGACAAGAGACCCTCATCAACGCTACATTTCATCGATATGAAAGCAGGACGTGTTGCGGGGGAACGTTCCACGTGGTAATAAGCTTTCTGCACGTGTACTGTGGGTTGTTTTGGAACAAATGGAATGCGTAATGAATTCTGACTGAATTTGGTTCGAAAGACATTATCTTATATAAATTATTTTAAATAAAATTATTTATTCAAAACTTCAAAATGTTTGTTCAGATGAAATTAATATGATACATTAGAGATGTAATTCAAAAAAAAAATTTTTTTCAAGGACAAACTATTTAAATAAAAGTTGTCCACTGTACCAGTACCTGCTACTTGAAGTGGCGGAAGGAAGTAAGCCACAACAACCCACATCAGATGGTCGCTCTGTATTCGGTACCATCCCAAACTCATCGAGGAAAGTGGCACAGAAACGCAACATGTTGTGTTCCCCCTCCCCAGTTTTATCCCTCACAGATTCCCAAGCATAGCAATTCCTTCGATGAATCGTCCAAGTGGACATCGAGGCTCCTCGAAGTGCTCTCTAGTTTTTGTCACAGTATAAGATACGTCAAGTGGTTTCCGTACTCAAGTTTGAATGTTTTTTTCTTTATTGCAGATCTTCGACGTCAACGGCCGAGTGCTGACCACCTTCGGTGGTGAAGGCTCAGACGAGGGTCAGTTTAAATTCCCAAGGTAAGACGATTCAACGTGTATCTGGCCTCCTCTCATTCAAACACATAAATTCCACACACTTTGCCCTAAGCTCACGCATCTACTCGGGACATGGAAACAGCTTTTGAGAAAAGCTGGAAAATTCAATTTTCCCCCGCGTCCTTTTTATTTTCTCTTCGACTTGAAACTGACTCAAAACCGCTGCCCCCTTTTCTTTTCTACAGTAATGCTCTCTAAGCGGCTTTTCCTCGTTAACGCGTGTTTTGGTTGAGCTTAGACTGGTTTTTGCGAGCAAAAAAATAAACGGAAAGAAAACCAGCTTTGACAAGTACAACACGTAGGTGATCGCAATACCATCTTGTCGCACGCCTTCAAAAATTCCGTTAACGAGTGACAAGATAGCATCTGTACTTTTCCATTAAGGATTAAGGTTTCCAATATGTTGGGGGGAAATGCTCGGAAGTTGCAAATTAGTGGGAGCTCATTTTAGGAATCATTATTCATCAAAAATTACCAAAAAATTAAACATTAAACATTAAACATTAAACATTAAACATTAAACATTAAACATTAAACATTAAACATTAAACATTAAACATTAAACATTAAACATTAAACATTAAACATTAAACATTAAACATTAAACATTAAACATTAAACATTAAACATTAAACATTAAACATTAAACATTAAACATTAAACATTAAACATTAAACATTAAACATTAAACATTAAACATTAAACATTAAACATTAAACATTAAACATTAAACATTAAACATTAAACATTAAACATTAAACATTAAACATTAAACATTAAACATTAAACATTAAACATTAAACATTAAACATTAAACATTAAACATTAAACATTAAACATTAAACATTAAACATTAAACATTAAACATTAAACATTAAACATTAAACATTAAACATTAAACATTAAACATTAAACATTAAACATTAAACATTAAACATTAAACATTAAACATTAAACATTAAACATTCTGTGGTATGATTTATCTTGATTAAACACCAAGAACAAAATTTCGCTTCCCTCCAAACTTTTACAATAATCCCAGCCAATAAACGGCCAAACTCCGTTGATATTGCCTCCGGGACTAGAAACCCGACCCAGCGCAGCGCAGCCTTGTGGTGATGAGAAATCTATGTCCCGCAGTAATGAAATTTCTATATTTGAACAGATTTTGTTCGCCTTCTCCCCCCGGGGCGGTTTTCTTTTCCACAAATTGGAAATATTTGGTCCCGTCATATCGATAGCTTCTCTGTGGTAGCGATGAACTGCGAGATTACTTACATCTGTGGCAGTTTTTTTGTTGTCCATGACCAAACTTATTAAAACTTTTGCGAGCAAAAATTCATACTAAAAATTCTCGGATCAGACTCGTACTTGTCAATTTTTATTTTTAATGGTTCACTTCCCAAACATCAACTCCGGGCCCTCGAAAATGGCTAACAATTTCCTGGCTGTCATCGTCGAAGATCAAACAAAACTCGAACGTCCGGCAGGCAATGGCGTTGGAAATTGAATTATGCAGCTTCTTCGCTTTAGCCTCACCATTACGGTTCCGCTGCTGCTGGTGGTATCTTATTGATTGCTTGCGGAAATTTTATTCCATCAGCTTCCGCCCGAAGAACGACGATGCTTAATTTTGGAAGCACACTGTGTTCTGGTTTCAAACAAGAGGTTTTGCGGCAATTGACTTCACATTCAGATGTAAAATACATTTTTCGGACGAAATAGTAGCTTCAAACAAGTTTTCAAATGTTTATTTTTGAAAAATACGACGAGTGCTGAAAAATCAAGTTTTGCAACGAGTTGCATACAACATTTTTAACAAATACCCGGGAAGACGGTAATAACTAAATTCATGTCATTTAAATAACAAATACTGTTAAAATAACAGAATGTGTTATGGATTCTTCTTGAAAAATCCATTTTTGCATAAGAGTTGAATAACAATTTATGTTATCATAACAAAATTTGTTATTAGTCTGATATTGATTGAACGCCAAAACAACTTGGGAATAATATTTTTTGTTATGGAAGAATAACTCCAACTGTTATTGGGATGATCGGATTAGTTGTTAAAATAACAAAAAATAATAACAAAGATTTGTTCGATGAATAACTGAAAACGTTATTAGTCTGTTATTACAATAACAATCGAATAACAAAAATATCATAACGACGAATAACAAATCTTGTTATAAATAGCAAAACATGTAATTGGTCTAGTATTTTCAAATATCAAAAAATGTTATTTCAAAGTTTTTACCGTCTGCTCGGGTAAGAATCAGTTTCCTCGCTTGGGATGGGTAACCTCTGCTCAGGAAGGTGCTCTACAACTTTCTCGAATATGGTGCTAACTTGTCCTAAAAAGATGGACTAAACCAATCGCTCCCAAACTTTTGGAAGTCACGGTGTGTTTCCTAGAACAAACTTAAGATAAAAAAAAAAATCTGATCTGATATTTGGCACCATGAAAGAAGGGCTCTAGCCGGATATTTTGCGGGGTCCGGCAAAACAATTTTTTTAGGATTTTTTTTCGATTTATAAGATTTTTCTTCACCATAGTCGATGGGTTCATGTTCATATCCAACAAAATTCTTATGAATGTGTCTCAAGCGACTCTAAATTTGAACTCAAATCAAAAGTTTCTAGCCCAAATTAAACAGATTTCTGGCTTTTTTTTAAATAACCCCCCTTTTGAATCCAAGCTGGAAACCTCAAAACAACCGAATAAAAATCTTTTCTTTGTACAATTTGTCATAAAAATACAGAAACATATTGCCCGGATACAAGTTCGACCTGAAAGCATTGCTAAACTTAGAGTATTTCATTTAAAAGCTATTATTGCTCAAAAGGTTCCCAACATAATATTTGCAATCCTCTGCCGAACAACACTATAATATTTTAAAACATTTTGGAATCAATCACATTGTAGAGAACAGTTTTCTGAACAATTTCCATAAAAAAGTATCAATTTTGGTTCAATAGAAACAGAGACATACACAATTTCGTAAAATAAAAAGTGACTTTCTTCAAAATTTGTGGATTAAATTCCCATTCAAACGATGAACATCGCCTACTGAGTTTTTATGATTCTAATAAAATAATGTCCATAAATTTTATCAAAATTATATATAACCCGGCCAGACGGTAATAAAAAAATTCATGTCATTTCAATAAAAAATACTGTTAAAATAACAAAAAGTGTCATGGAATATTCTTGAAAAATCCATTTTTGCATAAGATTTTAATAACAGTTTATGTTATCATAACAAAATATGTTATTGGTCTGATATTGATTGAAAGCGAAAACAACTTGGGAATAACATTTTTTGTTATGGAATAATAACTTGAACTGTTATTGGGATGATCGGATTAGTTGTTAAAATAACAAAAAATAATAACAACGATTTGTTCGAAGAATAACTCAAAATGTTATAAGTCTGTTATTACAATAACAATCCCGGGCAGAAAGTCGCATCATGGGACGAACAAAAAAATAACTTGAGTTGTTTTTGATATCATGGCATGTTTGATATTTGTTCCAAAAACTCTTAAAATGCGCGCCGAAATCTATGTTCCTTTCTATGTTTGTAGACTTTTTATCATCAGTTGATAAATTTTCATTTTCTCATGATATTACCGGACTTAGAAAAAAATCGAAGGCCGAATTATTTTGGGACTTAGAAAAAAAAAAATTGACCTCTTTATCATGAGATGATGTTATTTTGTTTTATCATGCTTTCACTGGACTTAGCAAAATTTCGAAACCCGGGCAGAAAGTCGCATCATGGGACGAACAAAAAAATAACTTGAGTTGTTTTTGATATCATGGCATGTTTGATATTTGTTCCAAAAACTCTTAAAATGCGCGCCGAAATCTATGTTCCTTTCTATGTTTGTAGACTTTTTATCATCAGTTGATAAATTTTCATTTTCTCATGATATTACCGGACTTAGAAAAAAATCGAAGGCCGAATTATTTTGGGACTTAGAAAAAAAAATTGACCTCTTTATCATGAGATGATATAATTTTGTTTTATCATGTTTTCACTGGACTTAGCAAAATTTCGAAAGCCAAATTATTTTGGGACTTAGAAAAAATTTCGAAATCTTTATCATGAGATGATATTATTTTGTTTTATCTTGTTTTTGCTGGACTTAGCAGAATTTCGAAAGCCAAATTATTTTGGGACTTAGAAAAAATTTCGACCTCTTTATCATGAGATGATATTTTCTAGTTTTATCTTGTTTTTGCTGGACTTAGCAAAATTTTCACTCCTCGACAAAATTTCACTTTTCCTACACTTAGAATATTTTTGAAAACCCGGGATTATGAGATGATTTACAAGGTTAATTTTTTCAAGCCGGACTTAGCTAAAATGGCAGTTTTGTTAATGGACATTTTTATTGACTTTTTCCACTTTAATTTACTTTAAATACACTAGTTAAACTAATCACATTAAAAAGTATTTTACCGCATATAAAATTTCATCGCAAAACGCAAAAATGAGCCCACGCGCTCGCTCACTCTCTCTTTTCTCTCTTCTTTCGTTCATGCTCGCACGCAACGCGCGCATCGGCAATCGGCAGACAGACAGCTTTGGCGTTCGTGGCGGGCTGGTTTGTTTACGTTTTCGCGCAGTAGTTTTCCACGGATAAATTGTAGTCCGCGAATCGCCGCGGGTTGTGAGTACGTTCTGTGGCCGAGGGAGTGTGTGTTCGTCCGTTCCGTGGCGTTCGGGAGCCGTGATATGTTGTGTTTAAGTGATTGTTTGTGTTATTGTGGCTGGGGGCGAAGAAAAGTTTCGCCCGTGTTGACGGGTGCAAGGAAAGTTTCAAGCCGCTGCACCAGAAAAGTAATTCCCTTGCCCAAGATGCTGCTGTGGATTAACGTGGAAAGGATTTTGGCGGATTCGCCAGGACAAGGGACAAGGGTTTGTTTACGTTTTTGGTGCAGTAGTTTTCCACTGATTAACAACAGTCCACGAATCGCCGCGGGTTGTAAGTGCGTATTTTGGCCGTGGGAATGTGCGTTCGTTGGTGTCATTTTATGAGATTTGCGAAATGTTGTTATTTATGTGAAAGTTGATGTTTTGGTGGCTCGTTGGAGAAGAAAAAGTTACGTTAGCGCGTGCATGACAAAGCCGCAGTTCGCAGAATCGAAATCCTCCTGCCTGCATGTCGCTGGTCATCCTCCTCCTCCTCCAGCAGATGCTATCAAGACGCGGATCAACGTCGGAATGATTTTGGCGAATTTGACAGTTCTCGGTGGAGGAAAACAGCAGTTTCGATTTGTTTTGGTTTTTGTCGTCGTGTCATCAGAATCGCGATTTGTGGAGGAACCGTATTTGGTCCGTGTGTTTTCGCGAGTGTGCGTGTGATTGTTTACGTTTCTGAACCTTCCTCTTGTGATTCCGGAGGAGATGATTAAATTGTGTGGCTCGCAAGCAGTTTCACGGAGGAAGATGAGTCCACCTGAAGTGGCTACAGATGTTGGTTCTACTAGTCAACCGACAAATATTTTTCGACGATTTTTAAAACTCAGATAAGTATTGCTTGTTTTTTTTTCTTTGTTTACTATTGAATTTTTAATTATTCCATAAATTTTGTTTGAGAATTGATGCTTTGTGTTTTATTTTCTCTTACAGATCTACTAACGGGCATTTTCTGGACATTCGGCTTCTAGAATTTTGTTTACTTTGACCAATCAGCTCCAAAAATGGATTGTGCTGCAATCATATGCTCTCTGGATGGATTGGATGAGGATTAACAAGGTATGTACGAGAATTATTATTTCAAAGTGAACCTATCACTTCAGTTTAGAAATTCTTTCAAACATTTCAATGTTTGTTTAGCAAAGTTCAGTTTTTCATTTTGTTATTTATGCTGATTTTGAATACACATTATTGACTTTTGACAGATTGATATAAAATTCTGAAAATAAATTATTTATTGATAAGGATTGCATATATTTTTTGATTCTTTCCTTTAAAGACCATATTTTTGTTTATTTTTTTGTTTGGGAATTTTATAAATTTAAATGTTTGTATAAGACCGAGCCACGTTGCCCAGTTGTAACGCTTCCGCCTTGACAATATTTACAAATTTCTACACTTTCAAATAGGTTTGCTAGAATTTCAGGAAAATTTTCAGCGGCCAATGCAAATAAATTAGTGCATTATTGATTTGTTTAGTTCAATTGTACAGATTTTCGTAGCTTTTTCTTTGACTTGGCTTTACAAAAAGTTTGATTTGTTTTAATATTGTTAGTAGTATGCAATTTTGGATGTAATTTTTTGTTGCCCCCTGATTTTTCGGGCAAACTTCGAAGGGAGGAGTGACAAAAACTTTAAATAAAATTTTTACCAGCCTTACTTATTCACACTAAACTTTGAATTAATTCGAATTATACGGCAAATGATACAGTCATTCCACATATTCGGAACACTTTTGTGATAATTTGTCAAAAGCATGCCAAATGCATCTTTTCTGTATTTTTAGGACCTTTATTTGGACATTCTTTTGCTATTTCATTAATATAAGCAGTACTTTTAAAACAAAAACTGCATTTCGAGACTATTTTATTCAGAGCAGCAAATCGCTGCTTCCAAATTGCCTGTTCCATAATTGTGGGATGTTATTGTGCCTCCCACAATTGTGGAACACCTGAATTTAACTGATATTTTCACAAAAAAGTTAGCAGACCATTCATAAAACATTACTAAGCATGAGTTTTACTGGTTTCCGAATGTGAAGTCATTATTTTTATAAAAATATGTACCCTGGAGCGATAAAAAGATTGTTTACATCGTTAGAAAAAGTGTTCCGAATTTGTAGATTTCAAGGGTCGAAGTTTTTCTTCAAAAACTTGATATAAAACGATAAAATTTGCAGTTGTTCGATACAGCATTCGAAAGATCGCAAAACAGCTGTCAAATGAAGGTAAAAGCGAATCATTATGTTCAATTATCGATTTTCTATGATTTTTTGAATATTGGTCGATCTGTAAACTGTTCCTAATATGAGGGATGACTGTATACAAATATTTAAAAAAAATTAAGATTGTCATTATGTTTAGTCTTGCAGCAGATTGTTTGCTATAGTTTTTTAATTTCAGGCTTATTTAATGAAAATAAATTTTACTAGAAAATCACATCACATTATATTGTTTTATTAAAATACAATTGAAAAACAGTCTATATGAAACTTATATCTTCTTACTGTGTATTACGCTTTCTAAAGCAACAAAATTATTACAGAAAAAATATCTGGAAACATCACAACTTGTTATGATACTTTTATGTTTTTGTATGATATTTTTCGCCCCATATTTTTCCAGGAAAAAATGAACTGGTCGGGATAATTTTATGTTTATGGATGATATTTTTCCGCACCATAGCATGATAATTTGAAGTTTCCAACACGAACTTAAGTTGATAATTTTTTGATATGCGTAGAGTAAATTTTGTTCGCGTTTATGTTTGATTAACTCTTAACTGGAAGTTAACAGGTACTTGACATGTTTGTGTTTTTGCGAACATGACAAGTTTGCAGGAAGATGTAACTTTCTGCCCGGGATCCAATAACAAAAATACCTTAACGACGAATAACAAATCTTGTTATAAATAACATAAAATGTTATTGGCCTAGTATTTTCAAATATCAAAAAATGTTATTCCTAGGTTATTGCCGTCTGCTCGGGAAGTATTATGTTTCAGCAAAATGTTTTCATCCTAAAAATTATCATAGTAGGCAGTGGGAATGAAATCCACAAATTTTGAAGAAAGTCACTTTTTATTTTACGAAACTGTGTAAATCTCTGCTTATATTGAACCAAAATTGATACTTTTTTATGGAAATTGCTCAGAAAACTGTTCTCTAAAATGTGATTGATTCGAAAATGTTTTAAAATATTATAGTGCTGCTTGGCAGAGGATTGAAATCATAATGTTTGGAACCTTTTGGTAATAAATTGCTTTTAAATGTAATACTACAAGTTTAGCAAAGTTTTATGCTCGAATTTGTATCCGGGCAATCTGTTTTTTTTTTTATGATAAATTCTGGAGTTTTTGTTAAAAGGTCCAATAAACCAAATTTTCAGTTTTTGCTTTTTGGGTGTATTTGAAACCGCCTTGAGTCAGGGGTCTTGAAAAACAGCCAAAAAGCAAAAACTGAAAATTTGGTTTATTGGACCTTTTCAAAAAAATCTCCAGAATTGTACAAAGATAAGATTTTTATTTGGTCGTTTTGAGGATTCCATCTTGGATGTTGGGAATTTTTTAAAGAAAGCTTAAAATATGGTAAATTAGGGTTGTAAACTTTTCATTTGCGGTCAGATATGAAATTTAGAGTCTCTTGAGGCACATTCATAAGAAATTTGATGGATATGAACATGAACCCATCAATTTCTATCGAAGAAAAATCCTATAAAATCTAAAAAAATCTTTAAAAAAGTTGCGACGAAATATTTTGCCAGACCCCGCAAAATTTCGGGAAAGAGCCCTTCTTTCATGGTGCCAAGTATCAGTCCTGCCGATTTTTTTTATTTTAATGTTCTTAGAAAAATACACCATGATAGTTTAACATTTGAATGAAAAAGTGTTTTAAAGTGCATTTCACACTGGTTCAGTTGTTTTGCAATCATTAATTTTCAAAAAATGTAAGAGCTGACGATAACAAAAATTTTAGCATTTTTTTTGCGAAACTAATAATCGAAAAAATTTAAAATTGGAAAAGATTTTTAAATCAACCCAAACATTATAAAATAAAATGATTCTAATAGCAGGGAAATGCATTTTATATTGATTTCAGCTGATTGCACATAAATTTCCATTGAAATTTTGAAGTTTATTGAAATTTATGTATTTTTGCCCAATGATTTTTCTGGCCATTTTTGAAGGAGGCTGACAAAAACTTCAAATAAAATTTTTCCGGTCTTTTTATGCAATTTTAATTTTTGTATTTTTTAATCTGACTGAAACTTTTTTGGTAAGTTACGGTATGCCAAAAGAAGCCATTTTGCATCATTAGTTTGTCCAAAAAAATCCATAGAAATTTGGCAGCTGCCCATACAAAAATTAGCAACTCACTACCAAATCGGCCCTTTTCGACCATTTTCATTTTTTTATTTGGCTCAATCTTTGTGGGGGCCTTCCCTATAATCAAAGAAGCTATTTTGTGTCATTGGTTCACCCATACAAGTCTCCATACACTTTTGGTTGCTGTCCATACAAAAATGGTACGTAAAAATTGAAAAGCTGTTACTTTTGAGGACTATTGAGAAAAAATACACAGCAAAAAATCCGATGGTAAAATCGCATGCAAAAGCATGCACATCACCTTCGTCAAAATAAACACTTAATATTACACACTGCATGTACATTTTTTGCAAACACAAAAAAAAGTTGCAACCGACGGGATTCAAACCAGCACCAACAGTAAGGACTGGCGCCTTAGCCCACTCGGCCATCAAACCGATGAAAATCTGTAAGGATAAACGCTTATATGAGCTTGACATTTCGGTCAAGTAGGTTTCCCATACTAATGGGCTACATATTTCAGAGTGTAAAATTACATAAAATTGCATAAAATATTGCAATATTAATTTTACACCCAGGCCTTTTACATGCAGCTGGATTACTACTTTTTTAGCTGTGTAGGTACACGGAAAAAATTGCAGATTTTTCAATCAACTTTTTTTCACTAAAATTCAGTTTCCCAAAATAAGTATATTTTGATTTTCGAGATTGAAATTGAAATTGAAAAATTTTTGCGACTAGTATTTCGATTTTTTGAAAAAATCCGTATTGATTCAAAATTTCATAACTCGGTGGAAGATTTTGTGCCCATTCTGGAAATTTTTAAAAAGTTGGCATTTTATGTCCCATAAAACACATCAGAAAATGAAAAAAAAAAAAACATAAAAAAAGCGTTTTTGCAAATTATGTTTTGAGCATGAGCATGAGCATGAGCATGGTTGACTGCCAATGAGCTGCTACTCCGTTATTGACAGATCAGCTGAAGTTAAACAATGAATCAAAAATGATCAGTGGGAGCCAACCATCCGTTCACTGTTTAACCCCTGAAGACCCCGACTTTATTAGTCAATACCGGCGCCCTCCCAAGAAGCCTGCAGTTCAACAAAAGGGAGGAATGTTAGTCCGATAGTTGAAGTTGCAGACTCATCAAGCACATAGTTTTTCGCTATATACTTGTTGATACCGCTTGAGACCGTTGAATCCACAGCATCTCCTTCAAGCATCACGTGATTATTTTTTTTTTTTGGTTAGTAGGATAAGGTATTGGCTTTTCGATGCCTCCCGAGCTACGACGCTATGGGGAGGACTTTCATAACAGACCCGTCGGCGAGCCTTCCGAGCAACAATGCTATGGGAAGGTCTTTCTGGTTAACACACAAAATCACACAGTTATTTTGCTCCACTATTAACTCGACGATCCAAATTGTCAGTGCGTCTTTCGATCATTATATAGAAATAGCTTTTTCACCGCAAAAAATAAAACCTTATTCGAAAAACACAGTCCACCCGACGCCGTGCCTTCCGATCAACGATGATATAGGAAGGGCTTTGAAAAATCACAAAACATCACTTTTCACTCTGATTATTTTTTTTACGACCACATGCTCCCTTTGCCAATTATGCACTGATGACGCTGCATTTTCAGAGGGTAATCTTCTCCTCGCAGCACACAATTCACGACAAAAATGCGAAACAAAAGGCACACACAAAAAAAAAATCACTTTTCACTACGAAAATTTTTTTTACGACCACGCGCTCCCTTTGCCAATTATGCACTCACCCGAACAGCGACACAAAAGAGACGGAAAATAACACGAAAAAACAGGACTGCGCGTCCACACAGGATGTTTAATGTTTTAATGACCAAAGGTAAAATTATAAATCATCAAAAAAATTTACCGTCTATATTTTTTTTCAGTGTAGCTCTTATCCATACCTATAACTTTGCTGAAGACAATTTAAAAGATACAGATTTTTGAATTCCAAGGTCCTTCCAAGATTCAATTTATTTTGTCTGTGTATGAAAGCAATGTCTGAACCCATCATATTGGTTTTCACTTGGTTTTATCGAATCATAATTATTTTGGAAATTTGTGTGTGACCCATTTTTGGTCAGGAGTAAGAAAGGTACCAACCACAAGGGTGGATAATGTTTTTTTCCTCCTTAGTTTGTATGATGAATTATCGCAATTATTCACCATATAAAACAGCAAAAAAAGTTGAATTTCGAAAGGTTTTTTTTTTTTTGTTGAATATTACCTCATTTTTTTGAGTAATATTACTTACAAATTGTGTAAAAATCCTGATGTTAAATTACAATTTTTTTTTTTGAAAACAAAATCTGTCATAATTTTCTGATAAATGTTACCATCATTTTTTCTCTGTGTATGCAACAATTCTGCATACAAACTTTAGTGGAAAGTCATTCTTCCCTTCCAAAATAATTAGCTTCCTGACCCTGAGACTTAAAGACTTTGACTCCAGCTCTCCTTAAATACTTGACTACACTAAACCCGGCTCCGTAACTTTAACAATAACTTTCGAAAAAAGTTTTTTTTTTTCTAAATTTGCCGACCCAAATTATTTTTTGAGATTTTTTTTCATTTTTCCTGGGTTTTTTTTCCGAAATCAATGGAAAACAAAAAAATCATATTCATATTATTCCTGTCCATAAAATCAAAGCTCTGCACAATCATGGCTCTATCGACGTAATGACTACCATTCGATTACTCGATTTGGCTGTAAACTTTTCCATCTCCCAGACCCATCATTACCATTAGGCCACCAAATTGATGGTACGAATTTATCATGCAAATCAGCTGCTCATTTCGTGTTCAATCAGAATTACCTTCAACATTTTTTTTTGTTCTGCTCTCTTCTCCCTTCTAATTTGCAGGGGCGTGGCCGTTGACGACCAGGGCTACATATGCGTGGCGGACTCGGGCAATAACCGGATCCAGATCTTCCACCCGGACGGCAGCTTCCTGCGGGCGTTCGGCTCGTGGGGCTCCGGGGACGCCGAGTTCAAGGGGCTCGAGGGGGTGGCCATCATGTCCAACGGTAACATCCTGGTGTGCGATCGCGAAAATCACCGCGTCCAGGTGTTCTGAGGGGTGGAGCTGGGCCCAGCTCTCGTTTTGCGGCAATCAACTGATTACGGAAGTCCATATTTTTTTCAACTCTACCCACAATTAAGCCAGCCGTTGAGCAAAAGTGAACCATTTTTTGCACTTTTTTGTTTTTCTTCAACTCCAAGCGTGCCTTTTTCGATAACCTTTGAAGTGTTTTTTTTTGTTCTACATTACCAGTCTACTCCCACACTAGCTTGTTGCAAATTTTTCCTGATTAAACTTAATCATAATTACAACAAAAAAAATTAAAGGATTTGTAGTTCGCGCACGCGAATAGAAAAGTGTAAAGATAAAATGTTTTTTAAATTGAACGCAACACAACCTAGTTCGATAATAAAGATTTTTGAGTTTATTGTGTTTGAAAAGCTTATTTGCTCTGCAAAAAATGCCTTCACTGTAATGGAATGATGGTTGAAGTCAGTGAGTCTGTTTTCAGCAATAATGTAATATCATTCGATATCACTGCCCTTGTGTTCGTTTTATAAAAGTGAATATGAAAAGGAGTTTATTTGTATATTTTTTTGCCAGTTGACTTTTCGAATAGCGAAAATCAGGTAAATTTGACACTCCCCTGCAGGGATCAGCTGATTAAAGTTATATTTTTTAAACCTTTGTTTTTTTTTCTATTGAAGTGACTGCGATAAGATGAATTTCTCTACGGTTAAGTCCATCTGGCATGTGGCCCAGCAAATTGACGGGATGGTGGTATCTTGTCACAATTTGCTTTTTGAAATTTCGAGAAAAACTTGATTTATTGTTTGATTATGCAAAAACTTAAATTACAGTCATCCCTCATAACAAATGTGTGAGAAATGGTCGAATGCCAAAAGGTCGAAAGTGGACAAAAGGTCGAAAGGGCATAAGCTGGAATGAAAAAAAAAACATTTTACAAAACTTTTTTTTTGTTAGCACAAATATTGAAAAGCAGCTATGTAAAGCTGATTTGAACGTTTTTTTTTTTCAATTTCACGTCGATATTCTTGAAAATTGAAAAAGGTCTTCTGAATTAAAACTTGCCCCCGGATTGATGAAGACTTTTTGAAAGAAGGGGGTTTAAAGGGTTAGAGGGGGTTCTCTTTAAAATAATAAATAAATTCGATCGATTTTTTATATAATATAAACCCATTAAATCAACAAATTCCAGAATTACAAATATAAACAGTAGGGTGGCTTGAAGTTGTATGGGAAAATTTCAAAATAAACTAATTCAGTCAGAACAGGCATTTTCCGGTCCTATTTGGGCCCCCAAAAAACCCCCCAAAATTTGGGAGCAATTGGGTTTCACCCGGCTTTCCGCAAAGCGATTAAAATTTATATGGGAAAACCCTTTTCTTTTTTTTTGTCCTCTAAAACTTTGCGCAAGAAATTATGGTTCTATATTGCTTCTGGAAAAAGATACAGAGTTTTTAAAAGAGGCATTTCAAAATAAGTGCTGAAAATTATATTTCTTACCAACACTGCCAGTACTTTGGTAGATATTTCGAAATCTTATTTTTTAACGTAATAAGGAAGCAACCTAGCAAAATGGTGTCTTAGGAAAAGTTGTTGTATATGAATGTGGCTCTTATTTCAAATTATTGACATGCATGGTGACACACCTACAGGGTGTTAACCCAGCTCTAACTTTTACTGGTGACCCTTTATAGCGTTGGTGTCTTAGGAAAAATTGTTTAACTACTTATTCCAAAAGAAATTGATATGGTTGGAAGACAGGGTGTCACTAGCGTGGCTCACGGATATATGAAAAAGACAAAAGTGTTCAATTTCGAACGCCTCGACCGAAATTTTGTAGCATTATAACCGCAGAAGCTAGCCTGAAATTTTGAGCGCATTTTGTTAATGTTTAGTTGTTCCACTCTTAATCTGAAGTTATAAAGAAATTTTAATAAATTTAATTTATTTATTTTCAACTTTTTAACTCTTCTTCGAGAAAGTTTTCCTATGCCGTATGATTTTTTTCAGAATAGAGGTTTCTCATAGGTTTTGATCCGGGGAACAACTTTGTAGAACATCGCAAAGCGCTAGGAATTAATCCCGGAAAGATACAGACAAATTTTTAGAGAACGTTGAATTTTGTTTCCGTACTCCAAAAAATATCCTGTATCTTTTCGGGATCAATTACTAGCGCTTTGCGATGTTCTACAAAGTTGTTCCCCGGATCAATAACTATAAGAAACCTGAGAATAGGAAATTTTGATTGGGTTTTGGGAAACTTTCTCTATGAAGAGGTTAAAAGTGAAAATTTCCCATAGTAAATTTTTAGAAGTTCCATACTAACTTCAGGTCAATGGTGGAAGTACTAAACCTTAACCAAATACGCTCAAAATTTCAGGTTATGTTCTGGGCCCATATTGCTACAAAATTCCGGTCGAGGCGTTCGAAATTGAACACTTTTGTCTTTTTCATATATCCGTGAGCCACGCTACTGTCACATCTACAGGGTGTCAACCCATTTCTCGCTTCTATTTAAGACCTTTTTGATCACTGTAAAGTGGGCGAAAAAGGGTACAAATCGCAAATTAGGCCTGCCACTCAAAAGGAGGCTGAACAAAAATTCGACAAAAGTCATTTTTTCGAATAAAATTATCTGGGGAATCGATTGCGCATAACAGCTATGTTTTTGAAGTCAGATTTTTCTTAGGGTCTATTGTGACCACGAAAGATAGATTAAAAAGGATGGAAAACATGCAACAATACTAAAGAAGCCAAACTTTTTCATTTTTCGAAACTATATAAATTTGAAAGAATAGAAAAGTATCTAAAAAATTCCAACGATTTTTATAAAGAACTTACAATTATTTTTTTTAGATTAAAAAAAACCGGTACCGGTAATTTTTTTTTCGGTAATATTTGAAGTAATGGAAGAAATCACAAAATCATTTCTAGAGTCAAGAATATCTTTTTTAAAAGAAAATAAAAACTTAAAACAATATTTTAGAAGTCGAACTTTTTTTTAAGAACAGCTCATGTTTAAAAGAATGGAAAAACTCACAAAAATATTTTGACAGTCAATAATAGGTTGTTTTTAAAACAACCCGCCGTAAAACACCAGTGCAGGAAGCACACGATGCGAGCCGGACCAATCGGCACGGAACTGGACATCTTACGAGGTCCCACGATTGGAAGCTCGGGACGTGGAATTGCAGGTCTCTCAGATTTGACGGGAGTATCCGCATACTCTCCGACATATTGAGGGTCCGCAAGTTCAGCATCGTAGCGTTGCAGGAGGTTTGCTGGATAGGCGCGGAAGAGGTACGAGAGTACAAAAGATTGGGTTGCAGAATCTACCAGAGCCGCGGCAAGAAAAAGAGGCTCGGGACAGCCTTTATAGTGTTGGGCGAAATGCTCGATCGTGTGATTGGGTGGACCCCGATCACCGACCGAATGTGCGTGTTGAGGGTTAAGGGCCGTTTCTTCAACATCAGCATCATAAACGTGCACAGCCCGCACTCAGGAAGCGAAGATGACGAGAAGGACGCATTTACGAGCAGCTGAACTGGACGTACAACAGCTGCCCAAAACATGACGTCAAAATCGTCATCGGAGATTTTAACGCTCAGGTTGGCCAGGAGGAGGAATTCAGACCGGTGATAGGAAAGTTTAGCGCCCACGTACGCACGAACGAAAACGGCCTGCGACTGATCGACTTCGCCACCTCCAAAAATATGGCCGTACGAAGTACCTGCTTCCAGCATAACCTCCGAGATAAGTACACCTGGAGATCGCCACAAGGAACGGAATCGCAAATCGACCACGTCGTAATCGACGGTAGACACTTCTCCGACATCATCGACGTCAGGACCTATCGCGGCGCCAACGTCGACTCGGACCACTAT
Organism: Culex quinquefasciatus; assembly: GCF_015732765.1. Taxonomy (NCBI): domain Eukaryota; kingdom Metazoa; phylum Arthropoda; class Insecta; order Diptera; family Culicidae; genus Culex; species Culex quinquefasciatus. The sequence goes on from NC_051863.1 coordinate 182,788,973, forward strand.
CTGGTGATGGTGAAAATGCGCCAACGACTTTCCCTGGCGAAAAGCGTTCGGTACCGCCGCCCTCCGCGGCTGGATCTGGAGCGGCTTAAGTTACCGGAAGTCGCATCCCGGTACGCGCATTCGCTGGAGGCTGCGTTGCCAGGGAGGGTGAGCTGTTGGAAGCTCCCTCGAGGACTGCTGGAGGAGCGTCAAGGCAGCCATCACCAACGCAGCGGAAAGCACCATCGGATTTGTGGAACGAGGACGACGGAACGATTGGTTCGACGAGGAGTGTCGAGCGATTTTGGAGGAGAAGAATGCAGCACGGAGGGCAATGCTGCAGTATAATCTCCGTGATTACGAAGAGGCGTATGGACAGAAGCGAAGGCAGCAGCACCAGCTCTTCCGGGAGAAAGTGCGCCACCACGAAGAGTTGGAATTCGAGGACATGGAGCAGCTGCATCGCTCAAACGAGACGCGCAAGTTCTACAAAAAACTCAACGGATCCCGCCAAGGCTTCACGCCGCGAGTCGAAATGTGCCGGGATAAAGATGGAGTGATATTGACGGACGAGCGCGAGGTGATCGACAGGTGGAAGCAGCACTTCGATGAACACCTGAATGGCACAGAAGCAGAGGCAGGGGTCCAAGACGGCAGAAGAGAGGACTACATCGGTGCAGCAGGAGAAGGTGTGGAGCCAGTTCCCACGCTGAGGGAAGTTAAGGATGCCATCAAGAAGCTGAAGAACAACAAAGCGGCTGGGAAGGATGGTATCGGTGCAGAACTCATCAAGATGGGCCCGGAGAAGCTGGTGTTCTGTTTGCACAGTCTGATAGTCAGGATCTGGGAGTTAGAACAGCTACCGGAGGAGTGGAAAGAAGGAGTGATATGCCCGATCTACAAAAAGGGGGACAAGTTAGATTGTGAGAACTACCGTGCCATCACAATACTCAACGCGGCCTACAAAGTGTTTTCCCAGATCCTCTTCAGCCGTCTATCGCCGATAGCAGAGGATTTTGTTGGAAGCTATCAAGCCGGATTCGTCGTGGGGAGATCGACGACCGACCAAATCTTCACTGTGCGACAAATCCTCCAAAAGTGTCGCGAGTACCAAGTCCCCACGCACCACCTATTCATCGACTTCAAAGCCGCGTACGACTCAGTCGATCGCGAAGAGCTATGGAAAATAATGGACGAAAACGGCTTTCCCGGGAAGCTGATAAGACTGACCAGAATGACGATGGATGGTTCTAGGTGTTGTGTGAAGATATCGGGTGCGGAATCGGACTCGTTTCCTTCACTCGGGGGGCTTCGGCAAGGCGATGGGATTTCTTGCCTCTGTTTCAATGTGGCACTGGAAGGTGTTTTGAGACGAGCGGGCTTCAATATGCGGGGCACGATCTTCAGCAAGTCCAACCAATTCATCTGCTACGCCGACGATATGGACATTGTCGGCAGAACGCTCAAGGCGGTTGCTGATGCGTACACCGGCTTGAAGCGGGTAGCAGAAAAGGTTGGGCTAAGGGTGAATGTGGCGAAGACAAAGTACCTGCTGGCAGGAGGAACCGAGTCCCTTAGGGCTCGCATTGGACCGTGCGTTACGATCGACGGCGACGAATTCGAGGTGGTAGAGGAGTTTGTATACCTCGGATCGTTGGTGACGTCGGACAACAGCTGCAGCAGGGAAATTCGGAGACGCATCATCGCTGGAAGTCGTGCCTATTTCGGTCTCCACAAGAGCCTAAGGTCCCGGAAATTCTCCCTACATACGAAGTGTTCCATCTACAAGTCGCTGATAAGACCGGTCGTCCTCTACGGGCACGAGACGTGGACAATGCTCGAGGAGGATCTACGAGCGCTAAGCGTATTCGAACGTCGAGTGCTCAGGACCATCTTCGGCGGCGTATTTGGGAACGACGGATGGCGGCGGAGAATGAACCACGAGCTTGCGCAGCTCTACAACGAACCAAGCATCCGGAAGGTCGCGAAGGCTGGACGGTTGCAGTGGGCGGGTCATGTTGCTAGGATGCCGGAGCGACCCGAGCAATTGAGCCAGCGGAACCAGAGGATCAACCCTGCGAAGTTGGTGTTTGTGTCGGAGCCGGTAGGAACAAGACGTAGGGGGGTGCAACGCGCGAGGTGGGTGGACCAAGTGGAGAACGATTTGGAGAGAGTGAGTGCCCCGCAAAACTGGAGACAAGCAGCCATGGACCGAGCTTGTTGGCGGAGAATCGTGCAGCAGGCCAAGCTAATGGTGTAGCGCCAACAAAAGTAAAGTAAAGTAAAGTAAAGTTTTAAAAATAAAATTAAAACTTAAAAAATATTTCAAAAGTCAAACTTTTTTTGGAAAAACTGCTCACGTTTAAAAGAATAGAAAAACTGATAAAAAATATTATGACTGTCAAGCATAGGTTGTTTTAAAAAATAAAAATAAACTTCCAAAGTATTTTAGAAGAACTGCTCTTGTTTGAAAGAATGGAAAAAAAACTCACAAAAATAATACGACAAACATGAAAAAGTTGTTCAAAAAAATTTATTAAAATAGAAAAAAAAAACATTTTTGTAGTCGATTTTTTTTTGATGTACTGCTCATGTTTGAAAGAATGGAAATTTTCTCAAAAAATGGTTTGGAAGTTATTCTGTTAAAATAAAGAAAATCAAATCAAATCAAATTATTCGCTCTACTACCGTGACTCCACCGAGGCAGGAGCATGATTTTTAAATAGCTGCATAAACCAAAAAAAAAATAACAGAAAAAATTAGAAGTTTTAAATTATAAATAGTTATATTGTTAAATTTTTTCACAATCGATCATTCGTCGTTTCTAAGTATTATCTTTTCGACCTTTTTGATCTTTCGACGCTTTGTCCATTCAACCTTTTGTTCACTTTCGACCTTTTGTCCATTCGACCTTATGCTTTTCGACTTTTTGGCATTCGACCTTTTGTTCATTCGATCTTTTGTCCACTCGACCTTATGCCTTTCGAACTTTTGTCTCACATCCAAAAACTTCGTATAAAAATTTTCACTAAAAAATTATTTGGAGGCTTTAGTCAGAATAGGCGAAGAGTTCTGACCAAGTTTTGGACTATTTTGATTTGCAATTTCAGTATTTCAAGAAATTTGATAAAGTGCACCGAGCAGCGTTCTTTTGGAGTCATTGGAAAGGCTTTTTATGAATTAGACTTAAAATGGAGTATTGTACTGAAAAAGGAACTACTTTTACTAGTAAAGTAACAATAGAATGGCTAAAACAACTCCTTGTAAATTGTAAAGTTGCATTTTGAAACAAAAAAAAAACAGTTTTCCGCTTGTGGAGCAGGGTGTCATTTTTTTTCTGGGCACCCTACTGTACATTGAATGATATGTTAGCAAATCGACGCTGTCATGCTATCTTGTCGCACCTGCCATTTCAATGTTCCGAGAAAAACGCGCTTTAATTATTGACCTTGAATAAAAAAAACTAGAGCACGCTATGTAAACAATAACACACACGTTTGGTTTGGTTGACCATTTTGTGCATTATCCCGAAGTTTGGTTGAATTTGGTTGCTGGAGTCCCCAGTTACAATTACAATTATTTACGTTAGTCGAGCATGTACGTGTGCCAAACGCGTTCTGACTTGAAATCCCTTTGGCCAGTTGTCGCACGTACGTCAATTCTCAGGGTGTGTCAAGATAGCACAACAAGATTGAAACTTCTTTCATATAAAGCGTGACAACAATGCACGGAGTTTGTTCGGTTTTTGTTGAATATCTAAGGATTGAAATTGAATTTCGAGGATTTTTGAAGATGAAAACGTGAGGCACTCGAGAGCTGCCCAAAATATACGTGCGACAAGTTAGTACGACAACGAAGAAATGCAGCTTCCATTTACATCCAGTCCCGTATTGATGGTGTATCGGTGAAATGGTACAAAGCCACCACAGAGCGAAGCTGCACACTAGCTCAGACAGAGATCTGCTCTATATTCCAAAAGCTTTTTTCAACACAAAAGAACAGCAGAGTTCTAATATGGTTAAGTGCAGGAGCGGGTTCTTTTTTGCACACCGTTAGAAATGTTTGAATATTCTGAACAGCATACTTCATTGGGACTAATGTTGAAGTTTTCACAGTGCAGTGTTTCATTTTTTTAGCGGGAAGCACATGCATTGGACACCGGAACCAGAGCGTAATCGAATATGCATTTCCGAACAAATCTCCGATTGGGAAAGATGGACTGTACATGGCAGGTAAAGGCAAAGTGGACACGTTGCACTAAAGGAAATTCTCATTACACAGTTTTAATTAAGTTTGCTCGGGTTCTTTTTCCTCCTGTCCACTCAATCAATGATTTCGATTTGATCCTGTTATGTAAGGCGACTCGGTTGAAACCAAACTAATGCAAGGAAACAAACGTATCGCTGAAAAATCGGTATTGCATGTCATTATGCATGTCATCGGCGATGATTCCCACCAAACAGCTTTCGTGTTTTCCACGGAAACCAAAATCGACATCACAATCCTTTCGGTGCACGTAACGTCAATTGCAGAAAGCAACGTTAGAGCCTGGGACCTCTGACCTTTTTTGAACACTGCCTTTTCCACTTAAATTTGGTTTGCACTTTTGATACCCGCATTGTTTTCATGTTTGTCTAAATTCAATGTGAAAATAGCAGTTTTTGAAAAACTTTAACATTTTAATGGAAATCTACAACGGTAAAAAACACGATCAAAACCCATTTCTGATCACTTTTTCCATTTTATGCAAAAAAAAATGACAAGACAATATTTTTTTCGATGGATCAACTACGGTCCCATTGGAACGAGCTGTCAAGTAGGAGCAATCTAAGCATGATTTTAGGACCCAATTTGAAATGCATTTTGTTGCGTTTATAAACATAAAATAAAATTAAGCATGTTTGGGCTCGTTTGAACATCTTTCGATTTGTTGTGAACATTTTGGGGAGTAGGCGTAGCGGAAAGACTACGCTGTTCGCTTTGTTAGCGAACCCTAACGATTCCCACTGGATCAGTAGACAAAAACGCTAACCACCAGACCATCGAGGTTTAAATTAGTTGACTAGAAGGATTAAGAATGCTTTAAGAATCCAAGAAACTTGATTGGAATCTGTGAACCTAAGAACAAGACAATTCAATATTGGATGCAAGTTGAATTCAAGATCTTACTGGTTGCACACTCGTTAGGCGAATATTGAACTTTCAACACGATCAGAATTCGCAAAAAAATTAAAACATTGAAATGACGGGCAAAGGAACATTTGAATTAAAAAAAAAATGTTTTTAAATATATTATATACCTGTCCAGATGTTTTGCAATCAGTTTCAAAAATTTCTTTTTTTCTTTTTTTTTTTAAAAAAGTATTGACGAAATTTATTTTGTACATTGTAATTTCATAAAAGTTTAAGTTATTATTAACCGAGCCCAAACATGCTTAATATGATTGAATGCAGGAAGAGGCATTTGAGATTCTCTTAGTTGATTAGACTGATTTTTCGGATCAATTTTAAAGGGGGGAGCGACATAAAGTTTGAAAAATATTTGCAACTGCCTTGAAAGTCAAATAAATAATATTTTTTTCCTTAACCTTATTTTTTTCCAAAAAGTCTTAAAAAAAATATGGTGTCTCTGGGAAATCTAAATTTAAAGAAGTTCTTAGTTCCGAAAATTAGGAGAAATATACCCATTTTAAGCCTAATAAGCGGTCGTATTTGAATGATGTTGGATAATCTGTAGTGTTCCTTGAAATTTACCTAAACCAAGTACACCAACGAGTAGAGCCACTTTTTGTTAAAATTTCTGTTTATTTTCACTTTTACTAAAAGTTATTCTATTCCTTTTACAAGCATTTAAAAAACATATTTACCAAATGTATTCCAATCCGACTAGAATGCATTAGGCCACGCCCATTTTTCTATTTTCAGCTTAGTTCTTTTTTCTTCCAGCGCTCTATTGGGTCTGCTTAGTGCTGCCAATTGTGATGAAATTTTAAGCGAACACTCAATAAAATTAGCATTTATAGAGAAAGTTTCCTGGCATCACTGACTGCGCTGCTGGTGGTTTGGCATCACTTACTCTCTCCAACAGGCGCTGCTGGTGGTGTGGTGGCCAGCCTTTTGTTCTTTTTTGCCATCGCTTCTCGCTCGGTTTTCTTCAGCCTTCGATTGGAATGGGTCGCCAAATGTCAAACGTCAAACGACTTAGCGGGTTTGTTTTTTTTTTTAATGGCGCTTGCTAATTATTTACATGTATCGGGAATATTTTTCAAGTGAATGTGTAACTAATGTTCAAAACAACATGTTGCCGGTAGTTAGAAGCAATTTCATATCTTAGGCGCTTTGAAAACGTTAGTGCAAGTGAAAAGGTATTGATGGCGACTTTCGTTAAGCAGTGAAGCTCTCATCTTGCTTGTGGATGTGTGTGCCAACGAAATGGTGAGAAATGGTCTCGCAAAATAGAAATTTTGATCAAAAGTGCATTAAATTTGATCTTTTTGGCCAGTAAGTGGCATACATTTGCGTGCTTACTTGAGGCGGTGCTGTTGCTGGTAAGTTTATAGCCTAAACAATAGTTTTGGAGCTTCAATCGAGCATCAAACTGTTCATATGACAAAGATAGGTGTTTTATAAGAAAAGTTATGTTTCCCCTAGAAAGATTTGGAACATCAAGCAAGATGGACATTTCAATGAAATAAATAATGTTTCATAATTTTTCATTTTATTAGCAATCCATTCATTTACACATAGCTTATTGTGGCAGTTAACGAAGGATTCCACTATCAACCGCAACTACCTGGCTCTAAATTCTTAATTTACTACGCTGACCTGCCAAGTTCAGTCACATTGTCTTACACTCTAAAATAGCCAGCTAAAGAAAAAGAAATACGTTCGCGAAAATAGACACACATTTTAAAAGCCCCCATGCCAAACTCAACAACGCCACAATTGCTTTCAACCTTCGCCGGATGGCGAAGGATGTTTGGGAACGGCCAATCTAGGGGGCACATTTTCCCCGGATGGGAAAACCGCCACAGATGGAAGGGGGGGGGAGCGTTTTAAAGCTGGATTGGGGGCGTTCGAATTCAGGGGGAAAAGGTTTGAGCAATACAGTTTCTTACTTGTCTACTTGGTTCTTTGAGCAAAAAACAAGTGTTACAGACTAGATTTTCCTAAGTGAATGATGGAAAAGTTAAGCTTACTTAGCCGAAGCATTTCGCTATGCAAGGTGAAGCTGTGAGGCAGCTTGGTGGACGATTTTGAACCATGTTTTATACTTATGCAAACAGTTAAATTGGCTCTTGAACTCGTCCCTTCTCTTAGGAATCTACGCTAGAATCTACATTACCTCGTTCGGTCTGTTATTTGTCATGATTGCACCTAATTTAATACCATAAAGCTAGTTGCCCTATCTATGTCTGGTTTACTTGGTGACCTCCTCGACCCTGCTGGGCCGATCTTCCGGAATAAGTTCATCCAGCGTAACTATCCTCTGACGCAGGCCTTCAACTGCTTCCGTAACATCCTTTGGAAGGGCAGGCTCCACCAACTCTTCCACAACGGATTCCTCGCAAGTCTCTTCACTAACTTCCTCGGCATGCTTCAATTCCTCCACAGGAACATCGTCGGATTTCTCCTGCTTTTCCAGCAGCTCAACCGACTCAACGGTATTGTTGTTGACTTCTTTAACCTCCATCGGCGCTTCCTGGACCGGTTCTTCCACCTTTTCCACCGTCGAACCCGCCACGACGGCCTTCGGTCTTCGTTTGTAGCTCTGGATGTAAAAGTTCATGAACAGCGCCAGGAAGATGGACGCGTTGATGAGCAGCAGCGTCGAGATGAACCGCGGGAAGGGACATCCGGTGACCAGGGCGTTGATGCAGTGGCCGATGCACAGGATGAACTGGATCTAGAAAAACAAAACAAAACACTCCGATTACGCTCCGATTCCCTTCGAATGTTCCGCCCGGCATTCACTTACGATTTGCACCTCGGTCATGTACTTCTTCCACCAGAGGTACTTCTGGTAGCGGGGTCCCATCGCCGACAGCATGTAGTAAAAGTACATCAGCACGTGCACAAAGTTGTTGATGATATTGGGGAAGGTCGCGTTGCCACCTGCGGAGCGAAAGCAAAAAAAATCAAAAAAAATCAAACCATCCACATTAACGACCCCCGGGTCTTTTGTGGTCTCTATTGAAAGTTTCTGCTCGAACCTAGGAGTCCGAAGGCTTGAATGGGGAAGGCACCCAAACCTCTTTTTATTCCAAGGAACCTTCCACCCCAGTGTTTGAACTGACGAGTCCTTTGGATTGCGAGTCCAACCGCCGCCAGCGATTCCACCGGAGTAGGCTTGGTTTGGTGTGTTGTTTGTACTTATGGCATGGAGACGACTCCTACACCTGGAATGACTTAACGGCCTAACAACCAAGGCCGGGACCGACATTTAACTTCCTCATCCGATGGAAGGTTGCTGCAGATGGGAATCGAACCCAGAATCATCCGCTTACAAAGCGGACAGCGTAACCATTCGGCCACGCACTGCCACCCACAATGTTTAAATCAAATAAAAAAAAAACAAAAAATAAAAATGGTCGAAATCGGCCGATTTCGTAGAGAGTTGCACATATGAGCAACAATTTTTCATAAGAAATTTAAAATTAAAAGTACAAACAACACAACACACCAAACCAAGCCTGCTCCGGTGGAATCGCTGGCGGTGGTTGGACTCGCAATTCAAAGGTCGTCAGTTTGAACCCTAGTGTGGAAGGTTCCTTAAAGTAGAAAGAGGTTTGGGTGCCCTCCCCATTGAAGCCTTCGGACTCCTAGGTTCGAGCAGAAACTTGTAAACTTTTTTGTTACTGGCCTTAGTATCAGACCATTTTAACAACAAAAATCATTCTTTTCGTTATCGGGATGCCATTGCCGCCTGATCGGTATTTTTATGCCATTAATCCATTTCAATCTGTCAGGGGGAAACCATTGAATCGAACATCAAACAATTCGCTATCCACAAAATCCAATAAATTTTAAATGGTCTGGGTCGAAGGCAACTGGGCAACGTTCTCGTATGAAACTGTTGGCAGTGCTTGTTGTGGAAACCTTGTTTGATGTTTTACAACAATATTTGCATGTTCAACCAAAAAAATTAAATTAAAAAAACATTTAGCTTATCCAATCAATCATTCAATTTGTACAAATTGTGGCTTTGTGGGTGTGTTCGTGCACCTACCGGCGATAAATTTGGTCAGAATCCAGGCCTCCATCGGTGTCAGCGAGTGGTGGTACACGTGCAGGTCCGTAATCTGGGACTGCTTTTTCCGCAGCACAAAGAACACCGTGTCCGCAAACTCGGTCAGCTTGGACAGGTAGTACACGTAGCACAGGTTGAACATCTGTCGTGGGAGGGGGGAGGGGGAAAAAGAGAGTTCACAAAAATATAATTAATTATTTTTACTTCATAAAGGAATTGAACACAACTCACCCTCCTGGATAGGGGTCCATCGTCGTAGTCCACCGTTTGGCACGAGAAGCTGTACCCTCGCAACCATCCCGCCATCAAGTGCTGTGGAATGATGGGTGGGTCAATCAATTTTCTTTTTTTTATAATTTTCGCAAGAATTAAATACAGAATGCAAAACGAACATCCCTAAAAAACGGTACGGGAAGCCTCACCTCGTAAAACATGTACCCGCTGAGGAGCACCTGGAACAGGTTGTAGAAGATGATGACACGCCGCAGGTCCATGGGCTTCCGGTCGCGCATGTACATCGGACCGATCAGCAGGACCCAAAGCAGGTAACAGATGATCAGGCCACACGTGGGCAGCGGGTCGGCCATCAGGGGCAGCTCCTTGGCGCGGGGGTCTGCAAATAGTGGAAACATGGAAGTGGAAATGTAATTATATCTGTCCGGCTGTGTTTGAGGCAGTGATTGTTTGCAAAAAGCTGTAACGAAATTCGCAAAGAAGGCAGATTCGTTTGGAAATGGTAATACAATGGAGCATTTCCTTTCGAGCAGTTTTTGCTTTTTTCTACAGTGTATTTTTTATGGGAGAACTGTCATTTTTACCACTCGAATCCGGTGCTCCATTAGCTCGATCGGAATTAGGTATCCTGAGCAACCAAACCAAAATTAAAAATATATATATATCGACGTTCGAAGATTCTACCAGAATTCTCGCATTCTAGCAGAAATGTTCCACTGTTCTAGCAGAATTATGGCAGTTAGCACGATGAGATCGCAAATGCGGTTACACGCAGAAAATCTCAAAATTTCATATTTCAGAATATTTGTTAAAATTTTTCAAAAGATGATTTCCAATAATTTCTGAACTTTTCATGAAGATATATCATGATTTAAGAGAGTAGGAGCCGATTTAAGTTTAAAGTTTTGCCATGCGCAAAGTGAACTGTCAAACTACCTGAGCGTTTTTTTCATCCACTATCTATTAAAAATGTTACAGAATTTATAACACCGCCGCTGAAAATATCAACTTTTTCTCAAGCTCTTCTGGCAGTACAATCAGCTTGCATGGTTGAATGAGCGTCGCGACGAATGCCTCAATTTTTTTCCTGCAGGAGCAGCAAGTGCTGCCAGAAGTGAAAGAAGAAAAAGTTGCTGTTTTCAGCGGTTTAAAGTTGTGTTATACATTCTGTAACATTTTAAAAAGATAGTGGATAAAAAAACGCTCAGCTAGTTTGACAGTTCGCTTTGCACCTGGGAAAATTTAAAACTTAAATCGTCTTCTACTCACTTAAATTATGATATATCTTCATGAAACTTTCAGAAGTTATTGGAAATCATCTTTTGACGACTTGGACGAATCTTTTCGCACTCTTCGGCAAAGTTGTTCCCTGGAACATGGCTCATGAGGTTTTTTGAAAAATGCAAAAATCGTGAAGGTTTTACGGGTTATATTGTTACGGGTTAACATATTTTATTGGGAAATAAATACATAAAAGTACTAAAAAACTGATAAACAGTTGATAAAAAAATTGTTCACACAAAATGTAGTGATGTTATGAAAATTTACTATTTATCATCTGAGTTATTATTTTTTTCGTAAAAATTATCAAATTTATAGTAAAATATTATTTTTTATCTAAAAATGAAAGAATCGTTTCAAATACATTCTAATCTGATGTATCTAAGTTATAACAGTTCAATTGTTAGCAATTTAACTTGTTGTTTTAAGCATTGTTAGTCTTGCCCTAACGAGTTGTTCGTCTAGTTGAGTAGAACGTACGGAAAATCAAAAATGTTAAAATCATTTTTTTACAATTAAAAACAGGATTTTTTAAAAACTTGTTCTATAAAAGTCTTAGTCAAGACCTGGAATAAGACGATTTAAAAAAAAATCCGACAGATTATTTAACTTTTTTAATGGGTTATATCGGGCATTTCCTTAGCTTGTTATACTTGCCCCTACACGCCTGCGGCATTTCAGAATATGCCATAGACATTGTTGCCAACGATTTTCAGCACTTTTGGTGCAATATAAAACATACCTGGCAACAATGCCGGGCGATTCGAAGAAGAAGATCAACAAAAACAAAACGCGCAGTATGGGTTTTGACAGGACGCATTTGCCGAAAGTGCGACACGTCGTTTCGAGGCTGGTTTGCCGCCTGTCTTTCTCGGGAATACGCGCAATAAAAGAGGCTAGAAAACTCTTTCAAAGTCTAAAAGTTTTAAAGTGAAACATTTCATCCGATCGACGGAAAATTGAAACGACTTGAACGCAAAAGATCACATGCCACACTATGTTGGGAACTTGTATCAAGTCACTCAACCGTTCAGACTTGCATACAAGTTGACGCAATAACGATAAGTATAGGGGTCAAAGTCAAGTCTACTCAACTTGCACCTAAGAGAGCGTTCTTTTATTACGTAACGCAGTAGGGGGAGGGGGTCGGAGGCCGTGTTACGCTCCATACAAAATTTTTAAAATTTGTATGGAAATTTTGTTACAAGGGGGGGGGGGGGGGGGGGGGTCTAAAAGTCAGATTTTTCGCGTAACGTAATAAAAGAACGCTCCCTTAATTACGATAACCCTTGGTTTCTGGAGATCGTTTTCACAAAGTATTACTGCTGTATTAAATTATCTACCAACTCACACGAAATCGGAAAATGATGCACCGAACCCTCTTCGATTGGCGTGAAACATAGTTCTAAGGGGTAATTTTTGATCCTGTTCACAAATCCGAGCTCCATTTTCCGACCCCTTACATGTCTGCAACACAAAATTATCTGCAGCTATTTGTAATTAACGGAAAATTTGCAAAAAAAAAGCAAATCTGGCATCCCTGCCAGCATAGAAAAAAATGGTATTACAGTAATCTGGGGTGAATCGGGACTACAGTCTGAATAGGGACAGCAGTTTTTAGAGCACTTAAAGCTTTTAAATTTGGATATGGATGTATACATTTTGTTGGCCTGAATCTGTTCTAACCGAAACCAACCAGAAAAATCAAAATATTGTGCTCCAACATAGTAAAAACTGCTGTCCCAATTCGCCCCATGTGTCCCGATTGACCCCAGTTTACGGTACTCATTAGGTGGAGTCAGTTTTTGTGTTTAAAAAAAAGTGTAGTGTGGGGAGACTTGATCCCCTTTTTTTGTATCGCACATAACTCTGTCAATTTCTCACAAAACTATGATCTTTTTGCATGAATTGAAAGCTTAAACATTCAACTATGTTTGACTGATAAGGGTATTTTATCAGATAAACTCTTCGAATAATGCCAAGCTTTTTAAAAAAATATTTCAAACCGGCATTTTCAAAATGTTGGGGGTAATTTGATCCCTCTTTCAACATTTTGATGAAATCTGAAGCAAAATGTTTCTTATTCATCCAAACTTTTAATTTTCTACAAGATATAGCAATTTCACATTAAACCTGTACGTTTGTGTTCAAAATAAAACAAGTTTAGCATGTAAAATATTTAAAAATCTAAAATTTTCTTTTTAAGACCAAAATTGAGCATGTTTACAAAAGCTGGAAACTTTTGTTGACAAAACTTTTGAAAAATGGTTCAAACTGCAGTTAGTTATGTACAGCTATACTAAAGGAAACTATGTACGAAAACCCATCCAAATTATTTAATCTTGAGGCTGATTCCAGTGACTGTAAAAATGCAGGGATCAAGTCTCCCTTAACGCACTTTTTTAAACAATTGATTGTAAAAATAGTATGACGATAAATTTAACGTCAAATGCGTAAGGGTTTTGGAGTTGATATGTTTATCAAACAATTCATGTATAAAAAATATTTTTTTGAATATTTTTTGAGTGTTTTCTATACTTATCAAAACAAAGGAAAAAGATCTATTGGAAGTTTTTTGCAGCACTTCTTAGAAAAATGTGTGTTACTCAATCCAAACATTTTTTATTTTTTTTCTTTGTTTTCTTCAATGAGTTTTAGTCAATTTCGCACAACTTTCTAGAACAAAGCTAATTGTTCTACCCACATGCTGACGAGATACAGGCTTGGGATCAAGTCTCCCCACTACTCCCCTACATCAAGAATTGGTATTTTTTTTATCAGTTTGTGATGAATTTTCATCATGTTTACATTTTTTGGGTAATAATATCATAAAAACGTTACTTAATCCACCTTTAGGTGGTTGGAGCCTTCCTCACATTCTTAAAGAGGAAATTAAAAGTGAGAGATGTGTGCGTGCAACATGGAGATAAACTCTTTGAAAAGCCTTGGTAAGCTTCACAGCAACTGCACAGAAAGTTTAACTCCATGTTGCGATTTGACAGCTCAAAATCGCAACATTCCCCCTTAATATGTTTAACAAATCAACTTTATTAATCATTTCTTTTGATAGGTTTTTCAGACCTTCAATATTTCTGGTTCATCGACAAGGTCTGATAAACCCCTATCCAACGATAATTCGCATGGAAGATTCGGACAATATTTTTATCGAAATATCTGAGATCCGGCCTCCAAAAGGTGTATGAATAACTCTTAAGTGCTAATAACTTTTGATAGGGTTGTCAGATCTTTGATGTTTTGGGCTCGTTGGAAAGTTCTTTCAAATACCTTTCTAACAATGTATAACAAGTCGGGATTTCTTACAAAGAGCACCCTTTTTACAATCTTCCGAAGTTTAGCCAAAATAGTTTTTTAAGTATAACTTTTGAAGTACAATTCAGAGTCTTGTGGGACCCCAAGACGGATCGAATGAGATCAAAACGGTCCAAATCGGTTCAGCAAGACCGGATTTCCCGCATTTTCTTGATACACTTTGTTTAACTTATCTCTGCATCAAATTTATTTTGATTTTCTTTTGTTGATGTTTTGATTGTACCGAGTTGAACACTTTTTGAATTTTCTCTTCATTATTGTTTTTCAATATCGTACAAAATTGCGACACAAATATTTCTGTATATTGGGGGTTTAAAGCAGCTGCCAATTTTTTTTTTTCAAATTAAACAAAGTCACACACCACACAAATTGACACTTGCCATCTGATCGATAACCCTCATCAAACAATCGCAACTCCATTCTCATTTACCAGCAGCTAATTCCACCATCGCTCGCCAAGAGCTGGCCACAACCGCCGCAAAGCTCACGTCCTGGTACCCATCCTGGACAGCTAATATCACGGCCGGTTTCGAATCCATCGCAAAATCGCTGATATTATTCGCACTTGGGTCGAAATCCATGCTCAACCGCTTTTTTCTTCTTTTATCACAAACAAAAATGGTGCACTTTTCGATCGTTTTTTTTTTTAAACTTATCAACTAATTAATGCCACCAAGCAAGTCACTCGATGGCGCGATGAGCCACCGTTCAGAACTGGACTAGAACTACCGCAAATCGATGAGGTGGCTAGAACCTATATGAACCGAGCTGTTTTTTGTAAGGTGCAGCAGCGAAAACGGAACCGGCTTCAACGCCGGGCGGCGTCAGCGTCGCGGCACAAACCTGCAAAGCAAAATTTTCCCTCCAATATGTAAACAAAACGGCCTGCATGGCGCAGCCTTGTCGGTGGGAAAGCCGGTTTTCCGCTTTTTGAAGCGTGCCACTGCGGGGAAAAAGTGTGGTTGAAAACTGGGTGAAGGTTGGGCGGGGGGAAAAGGTTTGAAGAACTTTTTCTCTCAAAAATGGTTCAGAAATGAGACACAAGTTAAAATCATTCATTAATAATTACATGGTTTCATAATAGTAGTTTATGCAACAAGTTGCGAAAACATTTTTTCACAGTACAATCGTACAGTTTTGCAAAGAGTAGTCAATTCACCGATAAAATCAAAACAACACTGAAATTTATAACTTTTCGACACAAG
This sequence comes from Culex quinquefasciatus, assembly GCF_015732765.1. Lineage (NCBI taxonomy): Eukaryota > Metazoa > Arthropoda > Insecta > Diptera > Culicidae > Culex > Culex quinquefasciatus. The sequence continues at coordinate 182,804,252 of NC_051863.1, forward strand.
TACTGAAAAGTTGAACTTTTCAGCACTTGTATCGAAAAGTATTACTTTTATTGTACGATCAGTACTTTGTTGAACTCGGTAGATGGAAACGACCGTCGGCTCAACGACCGACGAAATAGGCGGTGGGCCAGATGCGGGCATAAATATGTCAAAACCTCTGCCCCTCTCACTTTGTCTCAACATCTGGCTGCAGCTTTGTTGATAAACAAACGGAGCACGCGGTCACGTGATGGCAGCATCGATCCAAAACTAGGGGTGATCATATGGTTAAAAATGAAACTTTTTTCAAAAAAAAAAAAAATATATATATATATATTTTTCCAACTGAATGAAAAATGTGCAAGCATGTTCAAACAATTATTCCTGGTGTCGGAGAAGTGGTTAAGAATCATAATTTTAATACATATTTTTTCTATAAATATAACTTTTTTACTTGAATTAAGAACCGTGAGAAGATTCCAGAAAATCCAGCTACCAACTAGATCCACAATAGTAGATAAAAGTAAGCCTTTTTGTCAAGCGAAAATGACAGAAAATGTTATAAGTTTCAAAAAGACTTGCAAAAAGAATTTTAAAGTTGCAGAAAATGTTAATGTTTCGAAAATTTTAGCCTTAAAATATATAAAACTTTAAAACGGAACATTATCAAAAAAAAGTGTAAAATAACTTTATAGTTTCAGTTTTATTTAAAAAAAAAGCTTGAGATCATTTATTCACACCCTATAACAAAAAAAAATAGAATCAATTCCGTAATCTGAGGCAATTTTCTGAGATTTCGGTCATTCGATTTTTTTCTATTTTTGAGATTTTTTTGGTGCCTTCGATATGCCAAAAGAAGCTATTTTGCTTCATTAGTTTGTCCATATAATTTTCCATACAAATTTGACAGCTGTCCATACAAAAATGATAAATGAAATTTCCAAAATCTGTATCTTTTGAAGGAATTTTTTGATCGATTTGGTGTCTTCGGCAAAGTTTTAGGATAAGGACAACACTGAAAAAAATAATACAAGGTAATTTTTTGTGATTTTTGATTTCACAATTAAAAAATGTACTTTTTTGCAAATCAAGTTTTATGGACAAAAAGTGACATAAAAAATCACCAAAATTTTTACCGTGTATCATTTTTTCTCAGTGTAGTTATTATTCATACCTAAAACTTTGCCGAAGACACCAAATCGATCAAAAAATTCCTTCAAAAGAAATAGATTTTGAAATTTTCACTACTGATTTCATAGAGAATTCCTCATACACTGAAGCAATATATTTTTCTATTAAGAATTTATTTTGTTGTAAAAATATTCAAATCATTTATTTTGGTGAACAATGAAAAGCAATTCAATCCGTAAAAATGAGAATGAAGGAAAAAAACTTGATTCCTTAGTTGAGGAACATAAATAAAATTATTTTTTAAAAAGCATGAGAAAGGAAAGTTGATACATCGAAAAAAAATATTCAGAATTAATTTTCTGAATAAAAAAAACATTGCTTATCATACAAGCATCTTAATCATTCTGAAAATAAAAATCGTTGCAAATATTTTTCAAAAATAACATCAAGGAGCAAAATATATTTTTCATTCCGACATTTTAAAAATCTTAAGTTGATTTTTAGATCATTTAAATATCTTTTGTAAAATATAGGAAAAACTGCAAAATACCGCAAAAATGTTTTTCATAAACAAATTATTCCAATCAATGATTCAATAGAGTTTAGCAACGTTTATCTTGGCTTATTGAAATTTTGACAGGAGTCTGAGAACGGATCACTTTTCTCAGAATCTATAGGGAAAGATGCGTGCGTGGACATACCGTACGAAACGCTTCGATTTATGCTTGCATTGGTCTTGTGTAGGGTATGTGAAGTGTATTAACTAGGGTTAGTGAAATTTCGCGATTTCGCGGACAGCGTGAAATCCGCGAAATTTGGCTTTTTCCGTGAAATCCCGTGAAATTTTATGTTTGTGTGAATTTGCAACGATTTTTTCAAAATATTTTATAAAAATCAAATAGGAATGAAAATAATCTTAAGAATTAGAGTAGAATAAAGCAAGTGGATACCCTTGTTCAATTACTAATATAAGGTTATTGAATTTTGACGATTTCGCGGATGGTGTAAAATTCTTGAAATTTATCAAGTTTCAGCAATATTTTGTTTTTTTCAAATGAGATCGTAATAAATATTTCTACCACAGAGGTTATTTATGTAATTTCAATTGATATGCTAAGTTTGAACCATTTGAAGAATTATTCAGATTTTTAAGTTTTTCAGAAACTTACCAAATTCAGTATTATTTTCATTCGCTGTAGTAAAAATGTTACTACTATTTTATTTGAAAAGTATAATTTCAAAATCCACAGCACCTAAAAGGACCTAATCAAAACAAGTTATGAATAGCAGAAAAATAATTTCAAAAGATATTTAAAGATTCATGCTTTGTTTTACTCAAAATAAAATGAAGAGTATTTTTTTTTCTTAAAAATCACATTTGAAAAACATTTCAGATTTTTCAGAGTCCGTTTTAATTTTAACGTTATTTGATTATTTGGGTGGATGATTACCGTGAAAGTTAAAAAAATCCACCGTTTTTGTTTTCTGTTCTCATTCTGATAACAAATTTCGATTTCGTTACAAATTGTTGTATTTTTGCCTATTGATTTCAAATTAACTTTTTGAAATGAGATGAATACCTTAAAAACTATTTTGAATGGGTTAAATGTCGCAGAAAATTCAAACTATTTTATTCATTTTGGCTGGACAAGATTGTCAAATCTTGCTTTGATATGAAATTCAAAAAAAAATGTAAACTGATAAAACAGAAGAAAATCAGCTAACACTTTTTAGCTTTAATTGTCGAATATTAAAAAAGTAGTTCAATAAATTAGAATAGTTACGCATGCTCTACATTTTGTTTCAAATTATATAAAGAGCCATATACTAGTTGAAAACTTTTTTGAAAATTGAGAGATTTTTTTTTGAGTCACGTTCAAATTTAGTGAATATTTTTTTCACTTTAGTAAAGAATAATGTATAATGAAGCTTAAAGAGTAGTTTCTGTGATTTAAACCTAAGATTTTCAGAGTTATTTTAACATTTTCTACGTTCCGCGAAATTTGCGTGAAATTTGGTGTTTTGAATTTGAGGTCCCCGTGAAATGTGCTATTTTCGAGCGTGAAAAATCACTAAGCCTAGTAATAACATATAATTTACAATCTTTTAAAATTTATCATTTGTCATATCGTCGCTTGTGTGCTATCTTGTAACATGTCTCATCTTTTAGAGCAGCTTCCCTTGAAAATGTGTAGTCAGTTTATCCAGTCACTGTTTTCATTTTACATCTTTAAACATCTTTTAATCTGTTGTGAGTAAACGATAGTTCTTTATCAAATAAATACAGATTTCTCTCCTTTCCCCTCCACAAGTGTCCACTATGCATAAATCCTGCGTCAAAGGTCATGAACTGACAGCGCACCAAAATGGCACGTGGTGCGAAAAGTACAGCACAACCCCACTATTCATCGTCAAAAAGCCTACCCTTTAACCCAGTTCATTCAAGAAAGATTGTTTTGAAGAAAAAATGGTCAGAACTGGTGCGAAAAGAAAGAGTGGGCCCATAAACTTCAAGTGGCACTGACCAAGGCCCACCGGCAAGTCCGAGTGCAAATGCATCAGGCAAGTCTCTGCTGTACCGTGGGTTGGTGTACGATCGTCACCGCAGCAATTAGCCACTGTGGGCTTCACTTACTCTGCCTAACGGTGTTGATGGTGTACGAAGGTTCAAGTGTATACCGTTCATAAGTACATAATTCGTCGATTAATTTCAATGCAAAAAAAAACATAGACCGTGGACTCGACCTTCAATTACGGTAGAACTGACCACGGGCAATTGATCGATCTCCACGGATGACTTGGTGGCTTGTGGATCGGCTGATGGACTTTCAACTTTAGGCGGACCCCGTACTTGACGAACCACGTTCAGTTACTCGTCCCTCGGAATCGATTAGTCAGCGATTGTCCATCGACGGTTCGGTTCAGCAGTGGCGTGTGGCGGGTTGTGGAACATAACGTGCACGTTGCGAAATTATTTAAATGGAGGATCTACGGGTAGTTTGCGACGAGAAGGGATGATTTTGTTGGTGCATGAATTGGTGAATAAATTTAAATGACGATGGTTTTATGATCATCATTATCTGATTAATGAAGAAGATTGAAAGAAGAGTTATTCCAGTTTGAAGTTGCTACAACTTCATTCATCATTTCCACCTTTCTTCCCTTGAAAACTGAGTCAAGGTACTCCCCACACGTGCAAGTTTACTTCCCACCGGGCAGCCGTACGCAATAAAACACGCACATCGATTTGAGTAGAAGCCAACAAACCATCAACAACATCAAGAAACGTGAAACTAGGGCAAACTTTCGGCGGCTGCACTGGCCTGGCCACACCGGTATGCAGCGATGCAGAAATTCAACCCTATAAAGAGCCTAGTGAATGAACAACAACTCTGCCCATGGCATTGATTGAGGCCCCTTTTGGACTGCGACCGCTGCACGGATTATGGATTACGCAATCCCGGTAGCGGGGCCAACTCACTGCCCGGTAGGGTGACTGGACAAATATTAAAATTTTGGAAAATCCTAAGAGGTAAAAATAGGTAACTGAGCCAATTTTCAGCCAAAATGGGAAAAAGGAAAAAAGATTTGGGAAGAAAAGGTGGCGTTAAATCTTTCGGATCATTGGCAAGAGAATCTTATGTAAAATTTTATGATTAACAAATGTGTTGAAGACTGCAAAACGACCAGAGTTAAGACTAACGAGTTATTAGCGAGTTAAAGAATACATTTTTGTATAAGTAGTTTTTTTCACTAGCTTTAACGATCTATAGCGACCCTTAGAACTTAATCGATTTGGCTCAAAATTGACACAGTTGCTTATTTTTACCTAAAAAATATCGAGCCAGGGGGTGACGAATTTATTTATTGGCACCCTACTGCCCAGCTGGGCAGTCTGAGCATGGTCGGTACGGTACGGTTTGTCGGTTTTTGCGGTGCACTTAAACGTCCAGTCTTTTGAAGCAACAAAAGCCATAGGTATTTTATCGTGAGGTTTAAAATTTTCTTTAAAAAAAATTATAAAATATGAAATAAATGTGGAAGAATAAATGAAAATTAAGGGGGACCAATAAGACAAAAAATCAGGCCAAAAAAAGTTAAATCAAAATATGAGGCAAATATCCAATAAATTATTTTCATGTTCAAACTTTTTAACCATCTGAATCCATTAACAGTTAAACTGTTTGAACATAATTTTTGAAAGATAAAAAAAAGTTGAACTCATTTTTGGACATTATTTTTTTAAGTCACGACTTAAAAAAAGTTTCGTAAACCGAGAATCATTTAAAAAAGGTGACTTAAAAAAAAATATGGTGTATTAAAAAAAACAAACATATTTTTTTTAAAATCACCGACGTCTATATCACCCTGCTCTCATTTGAGGGATGTTTTGTTACTAGGTTTTACACCGTGACGTCATTTGACAGCTCGTAAACATGGTCTTCGTCGATTGTCGACAAATTTCCCCGAACAAAATCGACGTAAACAGTGCACTCCTTTCTAACCTTCAAATCGAGTCGACATAAAACCTAATGACTCGATTTTCTTCGTCGAATGTACATGACGCCTTTAGAGAATTTGCAGCAAAGCTAAAAGACACATGTCTCCATCTATGAACAAATAGCGTAAACCTATGATTTTTTGAAAAAATGTGTTTTTTCCTTCATTATCAACATTTTTATAAAACTTCTGCCGGATTCGGATGAGAAAAATTATTTCCAACAATTTGGTGTACAACTTTCCAATATTTGTTTGATTTTTCTATGAGAAAACTGGAAATTTAGAAAAAAGATAGTAATTTGGACTATTTGGCAAGAAAATCTGTCAAAAATCAATGAAACACATCAGTTTTCATTTATATAACTGTTTATTTCTTTGATATATACGGGGAAACTCATTTTTTCGTGTTCCAAAACATGTATTTTAAAGAAAAATTTCACAAATATTTGCGCACCCAAAAATTGATGTTCATTATTTTAAAGCAAAAAATTTTTCTCGTCTTTTGCAACTAGTTCCATTAAGATTGATGCAGGGAATCATGAGAAATAAGCGATTTTGTTCTTCAATCCAGCAGAAAGGAATACGATTTTTGACAAGTAACCTCATTTTGGCGCCACCTACAGTTGAAACACAGTCGCGCTGCAAAACCTCATTTGCAAGTGGAGGGGAAGTTTTGTTATGGTTTGCTTTTCGTCGGCAAATGTACATGGCGTCTTTTTCATGATGCTTTTTTTCGTCACGAAGTTCATGTAGTCTTTTATTTGACAGGTTGACAGAGCTATACAAACAGGCACTGCTGATGTCAGAGATTTACTTTACTTAAAAATCATTATTACTTTATTTTCTTTATTTAAAATTACTTTATTTAAAATCATTATTAAACAGACTTTACTGAAGTAACTCTTGCTCATTTTTGGCGAAGAGGTAGCTACTTTGGAGTACTTTCGGAATATGCAATAACTTGGAAAGTGTCAAAATGTACATGATGCCTTTTTTTCATGATAATGTGTACTGTTTTGAAGTTAACGGACATTTTAGAAAAAAAAATATTAATTCGATACAATTTACAGATACAGCCTTCTAATGTTTTTATTTTGAGGAAAATGTGATTTTCTCATAAAATCATGTAAGTCTGTTTTTAGATGACGATACTTAAAACTATTCGATCAATTTTGCATTTAAAAATATAAAAAAATTGAACGGTTTACAAAAATCTAAAAATATTCAAAAATTTTGTCATTTTTGAAACTCTTTTGGCACATATAATTAAATAAAAACTAACCTAATCTACCTATGTGGTTATGTGTTTGGACTAGCCATGCCAGATATACAGATAAATCTGTGTTATACAGATTTTTCGATCCCAAAAATCATAAAAATCTGTATAGAAAGATTTTTTTTAATGATCTGAAAATTTCAACAATTTAATAATTAAATTATGCTTTATAATGATTAAAAAACTTAAATCTGCAGTTAAAGGTTTAAAAAAATCTTCTATGGAGTCGAATTTGTCATGACACAGATGAATAACAGATTTATTTTTAAGAAAATATAGATTTCCCATAAAATTATCTGAAATCGTTGGTTTGGACACAAATGTCATGATTTGTTGTAGATCCAGGATAAAAAAATACACAAATATCACATAAGTGGTCATAGCTTGATACAGGGTTGCCAGATCTTGAATGTTATGGACTCGTTGGAAATGTTTTTCAGTTACCTAGTTAACGATGGGTCGGATGATGGTTTCGGACATAATTTACATACATTTAAGAGCTCCAAAAATGTACATAAATATCACTTAAGTGGTCATAACTTGAGACAGGGTTGCCAGATCTTCAAGGTTTTGATTTTTTTCTGTCTAATGAAACCAGTACCGCTAATTTCAGTTTCTTTATTTTTAAGTACGTTTAAGAGCAACCCATGACGAAGAGCCGGCCCAGTAGCGGAGTCGAATGATGAAGAGAAACCACATCAGTCCAACAACTTCAGACAATCCAACCGAACACACGGACACACACACACACGGTTGTGGGAATGTTTGAATTAACCACTGCTGCAGGCGTTCGTCAGAGTGGGGGAGCCTTTGCACCACGGAATGCGTTGCGGCCTCGCACAAGTTCAGTCAGCAGCACCGAGCGCGCACTTACTTGGCTCAGTAGACTCTAGCTCTCTCTCTCTCTCACTCTCTCTCTCTCTAGGTACTCCATACATTTCAAGAGTCGTTCATGGGCACGCAGAAAATGGTGAACTTGAACGCATCAGCCGTATACTGAGCGGCGGAGAAAAGCTCCAAAGGCTACGGTCAAAGTCGCGCTGTTTTCGACGGGTTTTTGTTTGTTCCGAGTGGAGTGTCAAGGCTCATCGTGAGACATGAAATTACCGCACCGGTACTTACAGTGGCGGCAAAGTGGTGGAGAGCTCGCTTTCGGGGGGTTGACGGTGTGATTGTGATTTATTGGCTTATAATGAAATTTATTGGGATGGATGGATGAAGCCACAGGTCCGGGACTACAACATTGAGACACGGCACACAGTGTGGTTTATATCTAGAAAAGCCATTTTATATCTATTGAATGTTAGGATCTTAATTTAGTTTTTATTTGTTATGCAACAAAACTTTCTTATTAAAACTGTATCTCCGCGGAAAAGATCTACGGATACACTTTTTAATGAGGGTACGGGAAATTCTCCACCGTATCCTCATGTAAGATTTGCTTGAATAAAATAATTGAGAGCCCCATATGCCATATTTGCGGAATATTCGGAAGTTATATTTAACTCGAAATGTTGTCGAACATTTTCAATGATTCAAATCCGATGATGATTTTGTTTTAAACAATGGATCACACAAGAAAAAAATATCATTGAAATTATCTATTCGAATTTATTTTGTTTTAACAAAACACACCGTGTAGTGGCAAGTAAGTCAGCTAATATAACCATCATTTGATGATCAATCACTAGCGACAACCTGGAAAGGGAAATAATGCTGCCACCGTAGATAGGCTAGATTAGATGTTTTCGCAACGTGTCACGCGGTGGCTTATTGATTGGATTAATTTACCCTTAATATTGGATGCTTCATCTAAGACACGTCTAAATTGTTTTTCTTGTTTTCAAATAATGGGACTGTTGCTAAGTTGTTGAATTTCAATATACTTCATGAGAACCAATTCAATTTATTATTAATCACAATTTACGCAAATTGCATCCAAATGGTTGAGCTTTTTTTACACATTCAACACAATCAACATGTTTTAATTTGATTTCAATCTGATTGATGTGAAGCTTGTTTGCACACGAGTTCTATTAATTTGAGTTGAAAACAAATCAATCGAATGTCTGTTTCACTTCCGGAATTTCATCGATGAATTACATTCTTCCCCGTCCAAGCTAAATAATTCAGCGTTCGTGTGAACCCAATCCAGCCACCGGAACTTCAAACCCAACTCAATCATCAATCAGTTACCATCCAATCAATTATGACCGAGTCACCAAATCACGTTCTGAGATGGACATGACATGCAGAGAAACCTTTTTTGTTGCGCGGCAGCGTTGCGCTTTTCATTTCGACGAATTCTCTTAAACCATACAATAATTTATAAACTTTAAAACGCGTTTTGTAGATCTGAACAAAACCTAAAAACTGCTTTAACCCTTTCAGGCCTGAATTTTCCAAAAAATATTTCTTTTTGACCATACGAAAATTATAGGCTAGTTCTAGAAATTTTCATATTTGGGTCATATATGACCAAGGGTTAAAAAGATTGCAAAAATGTTGCGTCATTTCAGAGAAATCGTCAAATTGCCCCGACCCCTCTTGTGGAACATGTAATTTTAAGGGAACTTTCATGATATTTTTGAATCTTCAATAACCTAGAATGGTTTAGAACAAAATTTTTCATTTTGAAATTTTGTGTTTCCTTCAGCCTTGCGGGGTTTTTTTAAGGGTTTTACAATGATCTAAAAAGTTTTAGAGCAGATTATTACAAAAAAATAATGTATAAACATGTTGAGTTCACTTGTATACATCACGAGTTATCGCGATTTTACGAAAAAAAAAAGCTTTTAAATAGTTCTAGATTTTTTTGAAGTTTTTTTTTGTTCTGAATGAAAAAAATAAATGCAGATTCTAAAAGTACATTAAACTATCCACAAAATGAAATGTCCCATTTTTTTACAGTCGAGTAAAAACAATAGCAGAATTTTAAAACTATTTTAGTATTTTTTTTTTTCGATGGAAAATAAGTTTTTTTATCGAAATTTTTAGTACGCCATCAAATTGAGCGTCCAATTTAACATAAAATTTTGATTGATACCAATTATTAAAATCATCACCATTTTAGGCTGCAAATTATTGAAAAACAGGACAAAGTTTCAAGCAAATCAAAGAGCGGTCGAGGCAAAAAAGAGCGGTCAACAAATAACTCTAGAATTTATGTTTGAAAGTCATCAACCCGTCGATGGAGAAGAAGGTTCTTCTTCTTCTACACCCAAAGTTAAAGAACGAGGGGATAGTCCTCACGAAAAGAAACGTGAGGAAAGTGCTATTTTGCGAGAGTATAGTCCTCTCGCGTGTTCATTCGTTCATGGAACAGTTCATCCTTTTGAGTGGCTTATATGGACAAACGGCCGCCACTTAGTCACCGAACCATGGTGGCCCATACGGCAAAGGCACGGTTCAATATGCCGAAGGTCTTGGGTTCGAGTCTCGGTACTGGTACTTTTTTTTTGATAGATGAACTTTTTTGGAAAATGAACCATGAGTAAAGTACTCTCGGTAATTTCGGGATTTATCCTCTCCGTCCGCACACAGTACCATTTTACTACCGAATCGTGCTCTTTATCCTCTCGTATGCCGATGCCCAGTTCTGGGTGTAAGTATATTTAATCACACTAAAAAAAATGGAATATTACATTTGACGTAATCGTTTAATTAACCTATTATTGAATCATGTAAACATATTTTCGCTGTAATATTGTATATATTCTGACGTAAATTGATGAAATGCTCATGGGCACACATCTACATTATGTGAAACCTAAAATTACATTACAAATAACCCATTATTACGATTTATTTGATGCACATAACAGGAGCATCAAATTTGATGTAATTTTACATCAAATGAAACCCAAATACACGCGCTTCAGCTGTCACATTTTTGTCCGAGTGGAGAAATGTCAAAACGTTCGCCACGAGGTCGCTAGGAATATTTTTTGCAGAAGCACTCTAGATTATCTTCAATTTTGAACATTTACTGACCAGAACCTGCACCCGTTTGGAATAAAGGTAAAGTTATTAATGAATATAGTGGTGAAACAGATCGCTGATGTTTTTCGTCGTCTTGTTTTTGTCAGGTTGCGGGTGGAATCATGTAACTTTACACATGATTGGTTTGTTCCGGCAAGCCGCTGTTTATGATGTTTTTGGCTGAATACCATCTTTGCACCGAAGAGGATGTTCCAGAAGTGGATTGAAGTGTAGTGCGCAAGTAGTGAGCTCCCTCCAGTTGTGCCATTTTGATGCCTTCTCCCGTAAGGTGGCCAACTCATATCCTCATATACTCATAACGGCAAGACGGAAGATGGCAACCCGAACAGACGGTAATAACTAAATTCATGCCATTTTAATAACAAATACTGTTAAAATAACAGAAAGTGTTATGGAATATTCTTGCAAAATCCATTTTTGCATAAGAGTTCAATAACAGTTTATGTTATCATAACAAAATTTGTTATCGGTCTGATATTGATTGAAAGCCAGAACAACTTGGGAATAACATTTTTTGTTATGGAAGAATACCTCAAACTGTTATTGGGATGATCGGATTAGATGTTAAAATAACAAAAAATAATAACAAAGATTTGTTCGAAGAATAACTTAAAATGTTATTAATCTGTTATTACGATAACAATCCAATAACAAAAAAATCATAACAACGAATAACAAATCCTGTTATAAATAAATTATAAATAACATAAATGTTATAAAGAGAGCATGAGAGCATGAGCATGAGAGATCACCCATGGTTGCCCCTCCGTTGCTGAACAGAACCGTAATATCCTTTCAGCACTACTGATTATAGGCTTCGACGATCTAGTGATGTTTCCCTTATCAACAGCATGTATGAATGCGCTGAAAAGATAAAACACCATGATTGCTAAAGCTAGATCAGTTGCGAATAGGTAACAGTCATTGGCCACCAACGGCGCCCGCCATGTCAGTTTGTAGACCTCGATTTTAAGGGACGGGAATGTTAGTTAGCGCAGGTTGCTACTAGGGCAGCTGATTTACTCTGTGCTTACACCCCACGAGCGCCAGGAACCTGAAAACTTGTTAGTAGGATAGGGTGTTTGGTCAGGATTCATCATAGAAGATGATGATGCGACCCAAAATCATAGTGTTTGTTGAACGGTATTTTGTATTATTCTCAAGGCAAGCAATCGGAGGCTGCGGATGAGACATTTCCCGTTTATCTGTTGTTAAATTTTAAATGAAATGGTCTAGTCTTAGACAGCCGGCTGTGGAAAGATAGAACCAAAATCATTTGTAATTAAAACTGAAGGGTTAAACAGTGTAATTTTTAACTTGAGATGATTTCACGAGTTTTGAATGATTGATGTTTAGTGAGGTACTGATTAACTTTGCGAACGACGAGTTACGATGTATCGAGATGAAATGGTATGATAGGGTTTTGTTGTTGTTGCACATCGACAACGGACGCGAAAAATTTACCGACCCGACGAAAAGGCATCGCAAATCGAACTGGCTAACTGTCATCGGGACAGCCAAAGCCAGCCGCACTTTCACACGCACACACGCACGCGAAAAAACGAAAAACACACTGCGACGGACGCGAAAAATTTTGCGACCCAACGAAAAGGCATCGCAAATCGAACTGGCTAACTGTCATCGGGACAGTCAAAGCCAGCCGCACCTTCACACGCACACACGCACGCGAAAAAACGAAAACACACTGCGACGGACGCGAAAAATTTTGCGACCCAACGAAAAGGCATCGCAAATCGAACTGGCTAACTGTCATCGGGACAGCCAAAGCCAGCCGCACTTTCACACGCACACACGCACGCGAAAAAACGAAAAACACACTGCGACGGACGCGAAAAATTTTGCGACCCAACGAAAAGGCATCGCAAATCGAACTGGCTAACTGTCATCGGGACAGCCAAAGCCAGCCGCACTTTCACACGCACACACGCACGCGAAAAAAACGAAAAACACACTGCGACGGACGCGAAAAATTTTGCGACCCAACGAAAAGGCATCGCAAATCGAACTGGCTAACTGTCATCGGGACAGTCAAAGCCAGCCGCACCTTCACACGCACACACGCACGCGAAAAAACGAAAAACACACTGCGACGGACGCGAAAAATTTTGCGACCCAACGAAAAGGCATCGCAAATCGAACTGGCTAACTGTCATCGGGACAGTCAAAGCCAGCCGCACCTTCACACGCACACACGCACGCGAAAAAACGAAAAACACACTGCGACGGACGCGAAAAATTTTGCGACCCAACGAAAAGGCATCGCAAATCGAACTGGCTAACTGTCATCAGGACAGCCAAAGCCAGCCGCACTTTCACACGCACACACGCACGCGAAAAAAAACGAAAAACACACTGCGACGGACGCGAAAAATTTTGCGACCCAACGAAAAGGCATCGCAAATCGAACTGGCTAACTGTCATCGGGACAGTCAAAGCCAGCCGCACCTTCACACGCACACACGCACGCGAAAAAAAACGAAAAACACACTGCGACGGACGCGAAAAATTTTGCGACCCAACGAAAAGGCATCGCAAATCGAACTGGCTAACTGTCATCGGGACAGCCAAAGCCAGCCGCACTTTCACACGCACACACGCACGCGAAAAAACGAAAAACACACTGCGACGGACGCGAAAAATTTTGCGACCCAACGAAAAGGCATCGCAAATCGAACTGGCTAACTGTCATCGGGACAGTCAAAGCCAGCCGCACCTTCACACGCACACGCACGCGAAAAAACGAAAAACACACTGCGACGGACGCGAAAAAATTTGCGACCCAACGAAAAGGCATCGCAAATCGAACTGGCTAACTGTCATCGGGACAGCCAAAGCCAGCCGCACTTTCACACGCACACACGCACGCGAAAAAAAAAACGAAAAACACACTGCGACGGACGCGAAAAATTTTGCGACCCAACGAAAAGGCATCGCAAATCGAACTGGCTAACTGTCATCGGGACAGTCAAAGCCAGCCGCACCTTCACACGCACACACGCACGCGAAAAAAAACGAAAAACACACTGCGACGGACGCGAAAAAATTTGCGACCCAACGAAAAGGCATCGCAAATCGAACTGGCTAACTGTCATCGGGACAGCCAAAGCCAGCCGCACTTTCACACGCACACACGCACGCGAAAAAAAAACGAAAAACACACTGCGACGGACGCGAAAAATTTTGCGACCCAACGAAAAGGCATCGCAAATCGAACTGGCTAACTGTCATCGGGACAGTCAAAGCCAGCCGCACCTTCACACGCACACACGCACGCGAAAAAAACGAAAAACACACTGCGACGGACGCGAAAAATTTTGCGACCCAACGAAAAGGCATCGCAAATCGAACTGGCTAACTGTCATCGGGACAGCCAAAGCCAGCCGCACTTTCACACGCACACACGCACGCGAAAAAAAAAAAACGAAAAACACACTGCGACGGACGCGAAAAATTTTGCGACCCAACGAAAAGGCATCGCAAATCGAACTGGCTAACTGTCATCGGGACAGTCAAAGCCAGCCGCACCTTCACACGCACACACGCACGCGAAAAAACGAAAAACACACTGCGACGGACGCGAAAAATTTTGCGACCCAACGAAAAGGCATCGCAAATCGAACTGGCTAACTGTCATCGGGACAGCCAAAGCCAGCCGCACTTTCACACGCACACACGCACGCGAAAAAAAAAAAACGAAAAACACACTGCGACGGACGCGAAAAATTTTGCGACCCAACGAAAAGGCATCGCAAATCGAACTGGCTAACTGTCATCGGGACAGTCAAAGCCAGCCGCACCTTCACACGCACACACGCACGCGAAAAAAAAACGAAAAACACACTGCGACGGACGCGAAAAATTTTGCGACCCAACGAAAAGGCATCGCAAATCGAACTGGCTAACTGTCATCGGGACAGTCAAAGCCAGCCGCACCTTCACACGCACACACGCACGCGAAAAAAAAACGAAAAACACACTGCGACGGACGCGAAAAATTTTGCGACCCAACGAAAAGGCATCGCAAATCGAACTCATAAATAACATAAATGTTATAAATAACATAAAATGTTATTGGCATAGTATTTTCAAATAACAGAAAGGGGGAGCGGCCGTGGCTGACTGGTTACGGTGTTCGCTTTGTAAGCGAATGGTCCTGGGTTCGATTCCCATCTGCTCCCAACGAGAAATCATAGGATATATGAATCTTGAAACTCTGAACATGAACGAAAAATCAAAGTCGCTCGAGTCGGGGTTCGATCCCCCGTCCTTTGGATTGGTAAGCAAAAATGCTAACCACTAGGCCATCGCGACTTGGTAGGCTATGGCTGGAATAAGGAATACTGTTACTGTTACTATATACGCGCTGGGTCCTTGTCCATTTGACAAGGGTTCGGAAGTTCTAAATAACGTTTGAATCCGATTGATGCAAACGTTCTTCAGGGCGGGGCTTGTCGACTCAAGCTGAGGGACCTCGCGCTCGGCTAGCCAGCGTAGAAATGGGTCACCGAAGCTCGGCAGAGCTAACACCTTCCAAATGCCTATGCGAGTTATTTGCATGTATAGAATATAGATCTAAAAATACATGGAAACAACTCAATTTGTAAGAAGCGACCGCGTGGTCCCGTTTGGTTGGTTGCACACACACACACACAGTATTTTCAAATAACAGAAAATGTTATTCCCAAGTTATTTCCGTCTGCTCGGGAAGTGGAAATAAAGCCGAGGCCGAAATTCCGGCGGAAAATTGAAAATAAAAACATTTTGAGCTGTGGGTGATGTTTGTCATGAAATTATATAGTAACAATAAAAAAATAGTTTTGGAAAAAAACAGATTTTCTTTATTGCAACAAGATTTTTAGGATTCCAATTCGAAAACTGATCCACCGAATTGTCGTTTAATGTAATTTTACACGACCTTGGATTATTGATGGTCGTGTAATTTTACGTCTTATTCAACGCTAATTTAGGTCTGATTTGATGCTCCAGTTATGTGCATCTAATTTAACCGAAAATTACACGTTTTTTCGTAGTGTGAGGGTATATACTGCTCATGTTCGCATAATCGTTTCATTTGCGAAAACAGCAAGGCTGAGAAAAACGCATTTGAAGTTTGTCCCATACATAAGGCTACGTGGTAAGTTTTCGCGAAAAACTGGATTTCCTCTTGATTTCAAGAACAAAGCAGGGAAACAGCATATAATTCCAGAGTGCCTCTAATGTTGGCAGGTCAGAACTTTGACATTCAATTAAGGCTAATTAAAAGCGTTTTCAATAGATCTCGAGTGATAAATAGCTCAATAAGAAGTGAGCAAGCAAGTTTCTATCAAAAGTTTTGCAAACTTAGTTTAGATAGTGGAAATCAGCAAATTGAATGGAGTTACGAGCGAGTGCATAACCTGCCAAACATACGAGAATTTCCCCTACTGGGTGTTAAAGGCTCTTTTGAAAGAGCACACGATTTTGAACCAAACTGCATCAATAACTAGAAATTGATGAAAATGAGGATGGGACATTTATGCGATCACGGGCAGTATAGTTTTTATATTTGAAATATTTAAAAATATACAACAATCTACACCCAGAACTGGGCATCGGCATACGAGAGAATAAAGAGCACGATTCGGTAGTAAAATGGTACTGTGTGCGGACTGAGAGGATAAATCCCGAAATAACCGAGAGTACTTTCTCATAGGTTCATCTTCAAAAAAAGTTCATCTATAAAAAAAAATACCGGTACCGAGACTCGAACCCAAGACCTTCGGCATATTGAACCGTGCCTTTGCCGTATGGGCCACCGTGTTTCGGTGACAAAGTGGCGGTCATGTGTTCATATAAGCCCCTCAATAGGATGAACTGTTTCAATGAACGAATGAACACGCGAGAGGACTATACTCTCGCAAAATAGCACTTTTCTCACTTTTTTTTTTCGTGAGGACTATCCTCTCGTTCTTTAACTTTGGGTGTAGAAGGCAAAATAAATAATTATTGAAATTTCGATGAGGACCTAAAGTAAATCTGCTCCGTAAAATCAAACATGGTTGGTCAAACATTTCAACCATGAATGCCGTCTCTACAGTTCCAAATGTAACGAAACAATGCTTCTTCTTTTGGCAGATCCTATTCGGCAATGGAGCACCGGATTCGAGTGGTAGAAATGACAGTTTTCCCATAAGGAATACATTGTAGAAAAAAGCAAAAACTGCTCGAACGGAAGTGCAGAACTCAAAAGCTGAGTATTCAAACAAGAGCTTCACCCAACATTTGAATAAATGTGCCCAACTGAGCTTCCTTTTTCAAAGGTTTGTTGCCTCGCTTGAATGGCTTATGTCGTCAGATCAACGTTATCGTGCTATCTTGTCGCACGTCGCTTTTTCACGTTCCGGAAAAAAAACGCTTTTCAATGTTTGACCTTGAATAAAAAAAAAGCTAGAGCACGCAATGTAAACAATAACAAACACGCCGCGAAGTTTGGTTGAATTTGGTTGCTGGAATCCCGAGTTATAATTACAAATGTTTACGGTAGTCGAGCATGTACGTGTGTCAAACGCGATCTGACCTAAAATCCCTTAGGTCAATTGTCGCACTTACAGCAATAGCACGAAAAGATTGAACCGTCATGTGAAGAGTGACAATTCACGAAGTTTTTGTTGAATCCCAACAACAACATTGAAATTATTTTTGGGGATCTGTGAAGGTCAACAAGTCATCGACTTGGACTTGGCCCTATTTAGTTTGCAACGCAATGTTTGCCCAAGCCTTTCAAGCATGAAATCGAGTTCTAAGAGCAAAGTGCTCAAACAACAAATCTGACAAGCCGCAAGCACTTCCGCCATCTCGTACCGTTCCTGATGTAACGGCAGGCTTTTTCTGTTGGCAGTTTCCAAAATGTGACTTTCGCAAAAGAGCTTCTGGAGTGGCTGCACTTATTGAGAGCCACCCAACATGCAAAAATTGTACTTAAAACCCGGGCAGACGGTGATAACAAAATTCATGCCATTTCAATAACAAATACTGTTAAAATAACAGAAAGTGTTATGGAATCTTCTTGAAAAATCCAGTTTTGCATAAGGGTTTAATAACAGTTTATGTTATCATAACAAAATTTGTTATTGTTCTGATATTGGTTGAAAGCCAAAACAACTTTAGAATAACTTTTTTTGTTATGGAAGAATACCTTCAACTGTTATTGGGAAGATTGGATTAGTTGTTAAAATAACAAAAAAATAACAGCAAAGATGTAAAAATGTTATTAATCTGTTATTACAATAACAATCCAATAACAATAAAATCATAACGACGAATTACAAATTTTGTTATAAATGACGTAAAATGTTATTGGCCTTGTATTTTCAAATATCAAAAAAATGTTATTCCCAAGTTATTTCCGTCTGCTCGGGAATCAGACACTTTTGCGTTTTACTTCAACAGATTGACAGAATCTTACGATACATTTGGTACCATTAAAAAAAGCTTCTGCATGATTGCGGGCTCCTGAACAGTTCTCTACGAAATCGGTCTCTTTTTAATTTTAATTTTTGATTTTTTAAATCCGGCTGAAACTTATTTAGTGCCTTCGGTATGCCCAAAAATAGCCATTTTGCATTATGTGTCCTATCAATAAATAAACTAGTGTCAGTTCATTATCTTGATTTTAGAAAGATAAACAAAGATAAATTTCAAAAAGATGTTTATTTGATTTATTTATTTTTTGTTTAAAATTGTTTTTGCTCGCTAATTTCTTTACTTATTTTGTACTTTTTTAAAAATTCCAGAATGTTTTGCAGCAATCTTTATTTTCAGTATGACTAAATTGCTGTCTGTAAGCTTTTTCAAACAAAACTTTATCGCTGCAAAGTTTTATTAAAAAAAATACTTTGTTTTGCTTACT
The DNA here is from genome assembly GCF_015732765.1 of Culex quinquefasciatus. Lineage (NCBI taxonomy): Eukaryota > Metazoa > Arthropoda > Insecta > Diptera > Culicidae > Culex > Culex quinquefasciatus. The sequence continues at coordinate 182,823,049 of NC_051863.1, forward strand.
CACTTACTGAAAAAATCAATTTCAATCAAGTTCCTCAATAAAGAAAAGCTTCAATTTGCAGTAAACATGGTACAAATTGTATTTTTTTTTAATTTCGTTATCTTGCGCCATTTTACAGTTTATTGGTTGATTCTGAAACTTTCAATAAAGAAATGACATGATGCATTCTAAAGAAAAAATATTTAAAAATTACAAATCCAAATCAAAATAATAGTTGAATTCACAACATTTTATTGCAAAAAAAAATGATCTCAAGTTTATTTTTTTATTTAGACACTCAATTTTTTTATTTAATATTTCATGATCAGCGTTAGGGGCGGTCATAGAACTATTTTTAAAAGTCGTCGCGGGCCGGATGAAATGGCTTCACGGGCCGGACGTTGGGCAGGCCTGGTGTAGTCCTTATCCATACCTACAACTTTGCCGAAGATACCAAATCGATCATAAAATTCCTTCAAAAGATATAGATTTTTGAATTTTCATGTATCATTTTTGTATGGACAGCTGCCAAATTTGTATGGAAAATTATATGGACAAATTAATGATGCAAAATGTCTTCTTTGGGCATACCGAAGGCACCAAAAAAGTTTCAGCTGGATTAAAAAATACAAATAAAATCGTATGACCGAAATCTCAGAGAATTGCCCTCTTAATAACGTTCTCTAGTCACAGCCAAAAATCTACGACCCATTGACAATCCATGGTCAACAAGCTGGGTGGACCCAGCCTTTCACAGAGACATCTAAACTTTCAATACCGTACGGAGACTACCGAGCAGGTGATTAATCTTCACCATTGTACACGGTTTGATGCGTACGGTTGGACGGCGTTTGGGAATGTTTTGCGAAAACCAGGCCCAGGCAAAGCCACAGCAGAGCACGGAAACGAATTAATTGGAACTCTGGGGCAGACCAAGTTCGGAGGTAATCAAACAATTGGTTAATTAGCTAACGAGATGTCATCTGCCGTAACGATGACGACGGTGGCAAATTCTACCAGGAAGGAAGTGGCTGTCTAGTCATTGGGCGTCTTCTCCGGTATTGAGCTTGACCTTTCTATAGGGAGGTCATAGACACTCAAGAACCAAATGTTATTCGTCGTAATAAAATTTAACAAATTCACCTAAATTTGCTACTCGGCGCCCTCAAGGCCCCACAGCAACAATTCAGGTGCAAAACTTGTTCACCTCCCCCCGATTCCCAGGATCAACTACCGTCGAAAGTAGTTTCTCAAACAATTCAGCAAACAGCCAAAACCAAACCCTACTCTGGTTCCAAACTAAGGCACACGGGTATCAAAACCGAACGTCCCCGGCTGTGGAACGCATGCTTCAGAAAGAAGTTGTGAAATTAGTCGGTGGCTCTAGCTGCTAGTCAGACCGGACCAAATTTTAACGTACCCGATCGAGTGAGCAACACAACACCATCAAAGAAAAATAAAAATAAACGACGTGCTGTTGAAAGTTTTTGGGCAAACCAACAATAACGAACCAGCCCGGTAGCGCAGACGACGGGGTTGAGAAATGATAAAACCTCCTCATTTTTTTTTCTGCTGTTTGTGGATCGATTACAGCGTCTCGTAGTAGCAGCGATTAGTGGCGCAGGAACGTGTCCAGCAGCCATTTTTGAGGGTAATTTAGAGTGGCAATGCGAGGTGTGTTAACTGATTTATAATCGAATCTAGGTTAGTCGACATTTGAACAAAATTAGTTAGGAAAACTCCATGAACTACGTGAACACTACGAGAAGGGGGGCTCCATATTTTTAGGTACCATATTTCGAGTTTTAGTTTTTCATACTAAGATACAGTTTTGTTCTATAATCAAAACTTGTATCGTTGATTCGCCATTACATGTATCAATACAACTTTGGCAATTGTCCTTACAAAAATGAACTGTAAGTTTATGAAAATCAATATTGAAGTTGTTTCAAAGTTTTAAAAGTTCAAAAAATTAACTCAAATTTATCACCACTTTGTTCACCTGATTTTTTTATGATTTCGTGGACATCGTAACGTAAATTTTATTTGTAAAATTTAACAATCTGTACGAAATTCCGAAAAATTCGTGGATTTTCTTAAATCAATGCTTAAAATAATAAATTTAACAAAAATGTTAAATAGAAAAACATATTTTATTTTAGAACTCATTAAATGATATAAAAGTGAGAAAAGTAAGATTACAGAACTGTAGTTAGGTTAATGCTAATTTTGCTTGCTTTTTTCGCTACCACTTCAAAATTGTCCAGAAAAATATTATTCAGTTCTCTAGGATTTCGGTCATTCGATTTTTTTTGTATTTTTTAATCCGGCTGAAACTTTTTTGGTGCCTTCGGTATGCCCAAAGAAGCCATTTTGCATCATTAGTTTGTCCATATAATTTTCCATACAAATTTGGCAGCTGTCAATATAAGAATGATGTATAAAAATTCAAAAATCTGTATCTTTGAAGGAATTTTTTGATCGATTTGGTGTCTTCGGCAAAGTTGTAGGTATGGATACGGACTACACTGGGAAAAAAATGATACACGGTAAAAAAAATTTGGTGATTTTTTTATTTAACTTTTTATCACTAAAACTTGATTTGCAAAAAAACACTATTTTTATTTTTTTTATTTTTTTATATGTTTTTGGACATTAATTGCCAACTCTTCAGAAATTTCCAGGTTGTGCAAAAAAAATCTTTAACCGAGTTATGAATTTTTGAATCAACACAGATTTTTTAAAAAAAATCAAAACATTGGTCGCCAGAATTTTTCAAATTCATTTTTCGATGTAAAATCAAATTTGAAACCAAATAGTACTGGAGTAAAATTTTTTTTTTTTTTTTTGGTTGAGTTCTGTTCCGTTGGATGTTGGATTGCTAAACCGGCCTGGATGGATGGATCGCACAGGTGGGGATGCTAGAGCAGGACAGTTTAAAGACCCCGCAACCTACCTCATTCCGGGTAGGTTGCGGAACTGAATCTGAAGGCCGTCGAAACTTCCCCGACGACGAAGGTTCGACCGGAAAATGGACAACTTCCGGAAGCCTGAGAACACTGGAACGCGCATTGGGAAGGTGGCGAGCGCAGTCCATCTCCGCGTGAATGGACCTGGTCGAAGTCAAAATCCCAGGAACGAAACGGGAATCGGAGCCGTGGGACCGGTTAAGGTGGAGTACAGTTGCAGCGGGGAGACTACATTGCCACTGTTTCGACGAAAGAGAAAAAGAAGAACGATGGAGCAGATTACGAGTGGAGCGTTTGCAATCGGAAGCAGCCCAACCGGGGACCGGCCTTTCGATATTAGGTGTATCTTGTGAGACGCTTGAAGAGAAGCTGATTTTGAAGAAGATATCAACTGGTGAGCTCGTTCTTTTTATAAAACAAGTATTCTTTCATTTATTCTGAAACACACACACATCACTTAAGACAACAAAGCAAAATTATTACTATATACGCGGTAGGGTGTTCCCTTGGTCGTTCGCTGTGAGTTGTGGATTGCCTGCTTCTCTAATGAAGGTTCGACTAAGGGGGCATGCTTATTAATTTCTCGTCGCTCCATACCCTCAGTGACGTGATGGGAGCAAGGGCGTCTATGCAAAGTGTCCCTACACCCGCTACAAATTTCCGGCGCTTGGGGAGGAAGCGGAAACCATTTTGATCTATGCGCCGATATTTGTAGCATTAAAATTCGTGCAAAAAAACTTATGCACGTGGGTGTACAGATTACGGAGTAAAAGATGATCGAATTGTTCACCTAGCGCTCACATGTGTTTCAGGACCAAGTTGCCTGCGGGTATGGGGATCATACATACATACATACATAAAACTTGATTTGCAAAAAAACACTATTTTTAATTTTTTTTTATTTTTTGATATGTTTTAGAGGACATAAAATGCTAACTTTTCAGAAATTTTCAGGTTGTGCAAAAAATCATTGACCGAGTTATGAATTTTTTAATCAATACTTATTTTTTCAATAAATCGAAATATTGGTCGCAAAATTTTTTCAACTTCATTTTTCAATGTAAAATCAAATTTGCAATCAAAATGTACTGTAGTGAAATTTTGATAAAGTGCACCGTTTTCAAGTTAAATCCATATTTAGGTGACTTTTTTGAAAATAGTCGCAGTTTTTCATTTTTTAAATTAGTGCACAAGTTTGCACACTTTTGAAAAACATATTTTTGAAAAGCTGAGAAAATTCTTTATATTTTGCTTCTTCAGACTTTGTTGATACGACCTTTAGTTGCTGAGATATTGAAATGCAAAGGTTAAAAAACAGGAAAATTAATGTTTTCTAAGTCTCACCCAAACAGCCCACCATTTTTTAATGTCGATATCTCAGCAACTAATGGTCCGATTTTCAATGTTAATATATGAAACATTTGTGAAATTTTCCGACCTTTCGAAAACATTATTTTCAAAATTTTCAAATCAAGACTAACATTTCAAAAGGGCCAAACATTCAATATTACGCCCTTTTAAAATGTTTTTTGCGACCAATATTTCGATTTTTTGAAAAAAATCAGTATTGATTAAAAAATTCATAACTCGGTCAATGATTTTTTGCACAACCTGGAAATTTCTGAAAAGTTGGCATTTTATGTCCTCTAAAACATATCAAAAAATAAACAAAAAATAAAAATATTGTTTTTTTGCAAATCAAATTTTAGTGATAAAAAATTAAATAAAAAAATCACCAAATTTTTTTTACCGTGTATCATTTTTTTCCAGTGTAGTCCGTATCCATACCTACATTTTTGCCGAAGACACCAAATCGATCAAAAAATTCCTTCAAAAGATACAGATTTTTGAATTTTCACATATCATTTTTGTATGGACAGCTGCGAAATTTGTATGGAAAATTATATGGACAAACTAATGATGCAAAATGGCTTCTTTGGGCAAACCGAAGGCACCAAAAAGTTTCAGCCGGATTTAAAAATACAAAAATTAAAATTGAAGAAAAAAGACCGATTTCGTGGAAAATTGGTCACTGCACTAAATAGCACACTGTATTTTGTTTATTTTTGCTTTTTAATCTGAATTTGGCACTTTTTCTATATTTTGTATTTTGAATTCACAGATTTGAGAAACCCTTCCCAAGTAACATTATATGCTTTATCAAAGCTGTTCAAAATCAAACCATCCACATTAACGACCCCCGGGTCTTTTGTGGTCTCTATTGCAAGTTTCTGCTCGAACCTAGGAGTCCGAAGGCTTGAATGGGGAGAGCACCCAAACCTCTTTCTACTCCAAGGAACCTTCCACCCCAGTGTTTGGACTGACGACCTTTGATTGCGAGTCCAACCGCCGCCAGCGATTCCACCGGAGTAGACTTGGTTTGGTGTGTTGTTTGTACTTATGGCATGGAGACGACTCCTATACCTGGAATAACTTAACGGCCTAACAACCAAGGCCGGGACCGACATTTTACTTCCTCATCCGATGGAAGGTTACAGCAGATGGGAATCGAACCCAGAATCATCCGCTTACAAAGCGGACAGCGTAACCATTCGGCCACGCACTGCCACGCACGCACTATCAAAGCTGTTACAACCGCAATAAAACCTATCAGCAAAAACCAACATTTAAACCACTTAGTCGTAACAGCCTCCCCTGAACCCCATAAACCTCTGTTAAAACCCAAAAGGACCTCCGCAAAAGGATTTCACGGCCTATTTATAAAACCTACATAGGAATTCAAGGCTTTAAAATTGAATCCTAACAACCTCCTCAAAGCCTTAATAAAACCTTTGTTTATACCCAGGCCGCTTAAAATGCTTTTTTAGGAGCTTATGGTTTTAAGTACGTTTTTGCATGCCTAAAGGCAATTGACAGCTACAACACCCTTGGTTTTAAAGAAGCATGAGATAGAACCGTTAGGCATGACATTGCCATCAGGTTTTCAAGATTCTCTTAAAACTTTCATAAAACCTTATTGAAAGCCGTTTGGCTTTTATTGCAACCAGGTTTTATGTCCCAGGCATAAAACCTTCTTAGAACCTGGCGCGAGATCGGATGCGTTTTTTTCCGATGACGTTTTTTATCAAAGATTTATTTGCAAATGTGAATTATGAAGATTTACGAAAAGGGAATTTTGTGATAAATTCGTCGGGAAGTTTAGCTCGTTCCGGAATTGTCCGAGTTTCGTGTGCTCTTCCGATTGGTGTCAACGGTGGCCAACGCAATCGTCAGCGACGCCAACCAACAGCAAAAGCAGATCGAAGATGAAGGCTCAATGGTCCAGGATTCTACGGTCGATGAGCAAGTTGAAGGTTCAAGCGAGCCGGAGAAAACGCGGTGGCCAACAGGGATCTGTAGGAGCAGCAGTAGCAAATCGGGAGATGGGGTTCTTCTCCCAGTGTAATTCCAAGGTCAACCGTTGGGCCCGACGGTGCTGTTTCCAGTAGCAGGTTTTGTCATCTTCGACGTTTGAAGTTCTGCAGATCGCAAGTAAATGAAGCTCAAAAACTAGACTTGACGATATCAACAATTGGTGAGCCCGTTCTTGTTATAAAAACAAATATTCTAACACTTATTCTAACATTCACTCATATCATTCAAGACAACCACGCCCAATTATTACTATATACGTGGTAGGGTGTTCCCTTAGTCGTTCGCTGTGAGTTGTGGATTGCCTGCTTCTCTAATGAAGGTTCGACTGGGGGGGCATGCTTATTAATTTCTCGTCGCTCCATACCCTCAGTGACGTGATGGGAGCAAGGGCGTCTATGCAAAGTGTCCCTACACCCGCTACAAATTTCCGGCGCTTGGGAGGAAGAGGGAAACCATTTTGATCTATGCGCCGGTATTTGTAGCACTAAAATTCGTGCAAAAAAACTTATGCACGTGGGTGTACAGATTACGGAGTAAAGATGATCGAATTGTTCACCTAGCGCTCACATGTGTTCCAGGACCAAGTTGCCTGCGGGTATGGGGATCATACATACATACATACATACAGGCATAAAACCTTCTTAGAACCTTTAAATCAGCTCATGCTTGTTGGTTGCTGTGAAAGCCAACATAAAACTTACAAGCAGTCAAGATTCTACCATAAAACCTCAGTAAAACTAGGTGGTAGCTAGTTGATTTCAAAATGTTATTTGGGTTAGCACTCCGGAAATTGTTTTTTGATGGCTTTATTCATATTTTGCATTTTTCACAGTATCCTTTTACATATAAATTGTTTAACATTTTAATGAATACTTTTTAATTCAAATTGACAAAATGTGCTCTTAATTCGATGTTTAGCTATATTTAATTTCAGGAATGAAAACAATATCTTTTTAAATGCTTTAAAATTTTCAGTGAAAACAGTAGAGCAATCAACTACAAACGAATTTATTTTCCTGCATTTATTATCACTTCAGCTCGTTTAAAATATTTTGAAAAGGCAAGTACAGCTCAAATCAGGAAAGTTTCTGGTGATTTTGATAGCCATTTTTGGTTTGTCGAAAAATACACTGAAAGAAAAATATACGCCACTTCTATGCTATTTTTCAATTTCTTAGTTTAAAAGTTAAATTTTAACGTGATGTCACAATTTTTTTTTCGTTGAAAATATGTTAGGAAATAGCCTAAAATGTTTCAACAAAACTCACAAAAAATGCAGAATGGTATGTTTCATCTAAAAAATACAAAAATACAAAAATCATTTACTAAAATAGTTTTTTCAGTGGTCTTAACGTCAATATTTTCAAAAAAAACGATAGTGGTAATCGATTCTCCAGACAATTTTACATAAAAGATTCCATATTGACCATTGTCCTTTGCCTACTCCTTGTCATGATACAGCGGCTTTTAAAATAAAAATGTTGAAAAAATTAGGTTTTTTGTGGTTTGTGGCAATTTCTATAAGATTGATTTTTCCATCTCGAAAATATTTTTAACGGAAAGCTCGTCCAATTTTCCATAAATTTGCCTTTGACAGCTTTTCAATTTGACTCGCTTTAATATTTACGTAAGCATATTTACTATCCAAGTTTCTACCACACTTGTAACGGATTGTTTTGTTCCTCGACTATCAACAGTTTTGACACCGAAGGTGTCGCGCCACTCCCGGGGATCGAGAGACTGCTGAAGCTGTTTTTAGAGACCCGGCAAAGACTCTAAGGGCGGGTTAATAGAGGCTCAAACACCAGAACACAGATACCTCCCGAGGGACCAATTAATTTGCACTAGATGTTAACGTAATAATACCAGAAATAATCAGAAACTAAACTCAAATTTGTGTGCGATAATTCATGTATTTGACCCGCTTAACCCACGTTGTCCACGCAAATCGGCCACCCAATTCAGTTACCAAACACGCTGGATGGTTTGACGGACCAGCATTTAGGCTTATATTGCGTTTTAGCTTAACAATATGGGTTGTGACGTCACGCCTAATCTTACCAACTAACAAGTTTGTTTGAGCTCAGGGTAAAAAAAATAACTTTTCAGATCTGACCTTAATCCTTGGGCGAAGGGACCGGAACACTCCGACGGCAATCTCCAACGGCAATCTCGATCGCGATGCCCCGCGCCAGGTATGGCACAGGTAGGCACGCGCGTGCACGCGCTGCGCAAACCGGTTTCCGATTTTTACTACCAGATGGCAGTACGCTTCCTCGAGCGTGCGACGTTTCCGCGCGCGACCCAGCTCCTGGTCTCCGCTGCGACAGCACCGGTTACTCCCGACGGGTAGTCCACCCGCAGTCCTCAGACGTTTGAGGAGTAGAATTTCACGTGAAAAGTTTCCTAATTTCCACTGAGCGACCGGAAGGGGGTTGCAAAGCCGGAAAATGAGCGTATCGGCTGGTCGCTCGCAGTCAGTGGTCGTCAAGCACTCGAAATCACCGCGTGTTCACACTTTTGGACGATGGCGAGCACGTGTTTCGATGGTTTTGTTGCCTCCAAACGACAATTGGACAACAATATTCGCAAGATGGCCGACCGGGCCTACAATTTGAGCGTCCTAGGTTGCGTTGCGGTGCTCAAATGGGCCAAATCTCCTCCACGAGGCCAATCCGCGTGCCTCACCGGCAATGCTCGTCCGCGAACGGGCCAATCGTGATGTTCAGCTGGCAATCGGTCGTGCCCCAACTCGCACCCACGCTGGGAGGTGGGCAAATTCACCTGTCCAACGTTAATTCACACGTTTTAGTCGCAAAATCTTCACAATTGATGCCGCCAGGGCTTCTTACCTTCGGAAAGTCGCAAAGAACACACCCGCGAAGGTCAGAGGAGATGCCGGAGATTAACTAATGGGCCTAAAGAGCAAACATTCTAAGTTTTCTTAACATTTACACCAGGAATTCACAATCTTACGGTTTTGTAACAGGTTTTAAGCTTCGGTAGGCTTTTCTACCGGGTTTGCCCTAGTCAATCCTTGGCTAATGACACTTTAAACTAACTTAGTGCCACAGAGGTCGGTCTAGCAACTTTACTGGTTGACGGTCTTCACGTGAAAAGATAGAAAAAGTCCCGCGAGGATCTAAAGGCCTCGACAAGATCGCTCTCACACAGAAATGGAGCAAATTGGAGGCTAGTTCCATCTCATTCTGGCATCAGGGAAAACGGGGCCTTTGTGAGGAGTTTTTTCGGGCTCTTTTATAAAGGTCGAGTCCCGCTCCCGTTTCCTTTTAAATCGTATTTCTTTATTTCTTTAGGCAAATTTGGTAGGTCACTCGACAGTTAAATGAGATCTCGTGGAACGTATAGTAGAGATCTCACGCGAAGCTTTTCAGTAATCTCCCTACCTCCCACCAAGAGATGGCGCTCTAATGAGGGAAACTTTTTCAAGAAAAGTAAAAGAGTTATTGTTAAAGAAGGTAGGGTCACAATTTGGCATTACATTCTCGCCAATACTAATTTAATAAAAATTTTGAAATCAGAAATTTCAAAATTTTTATTGTTCAAGGTGAAGAAATCATTAAAAAGTTGCCATCTGAATATGTTCAAAGTAATCTTCATAAAAAAATGCAGTTTTAATTGCCGATTCCCAAGACTGCTCTAATATTAAAAAAAATCCATTGAATCCAAATATTCTGTTCCAACTCTAATTATCATTCCTATTCATCTGGGTCTCTACACAATCATACTCGCAGTCAAATCTTAACCTTAACTAAACCGAATGACGTCAGAGATATCTGACAAATTTCCATGTACCAAATATCCAACAAACCTCAGAAAGATCTGAGAAAACTTATTAAAAACCAATTAACTTCAATAACTATTGAAAAATATGTTTTGCTAAGCCTAACGCAAACGTACCGAAACGCGTTCAGAAATATTTCACACCGAATCATCCCTCAGAATATTTTGGAAACAAATATCGCATCAGACGTTTCATTTCTAACGTCACCTAACTTCGACCCTGCGAGTTCGATCTCGGCCGTGAACTGTCATTTCTGTCAAACAAAACAAATGAATCAAAATCTCACTGAAGGTAAGAAAATGTGGTTTTCTAACAAAGTTGGTCTATTTTCGCTAATTATGAAGTTTTAACGTAACGATGGAGCGATGAGATGAACTTTTATACGAAAATGTTGAGAAATATGATTGAATGGATGCACGGAAACGCCAAGTGAATCGAATATCGCGATTAAAATCTAAACAATGGAATCAAAACAACTTCTCTAACTAAATTGATGTGAGGAAACAGGTTAATGACATCTCGAACATCGTTTTGGTGTACTCAATGAGTGTTTGTGGTGCTTAATCAGCAGTGGTTGTTGCGCAGCTCTCGCTGCACCTGACATAGCTAATGGAACTCGTTGTTTATGCTCGCTTAAGGAACGAACCGTGGTAGCTTCCAGGTATCCTTTTACCCTCGAAATCTTCCAGAACATAACAGTTCGTTCCCAAAACTTGTCGAACTCGAACCTTCGTGTACTTTGCTCCAAACTTTCCAACAAAATCTCGTGATTTATCAGACAGCAGGACGTTCTTCTTGTAGACGACATCGCCCTCCTGGAACTGATGTTTCCGATTAACTCGGAGGTTGTACGGCGCGGAATACTTCCGGTAGGCTTTCAGCAAGTTCTCCTGACCAGCTTGTGCAGACTCTTCATTTCTTCGTTGAGCTTGACCGGGTCCTGCGCCAAATTATCGTCCACTTCCCTTAGGTGTTCGTACTCAGCCCCGGAACTCACCATGTTGCGGCCAAAATTGACGAAATACGGCGTGAATCCCGTGCTATCATGAACGTGCGTGCGAATCGCCCTGGCGATTAGATGTACCGAATCGTCCCAATCACGATGATCCGCTTTTGGTTTAGGGCACACCGAATCGCGGTTACAATAACTCGATTTACCCGTTCCGTCGGGTTTGGACCAGGGTGGTAGACAGCTAACGGCCAATGGGTAACCTCGTACCGCTTGAGCAGCTTGAGGAAAAGATCGGACTTGAAGACTTGCGCGTTGTCGGTAATACACACTTCTGGAACGCCAAACAAATTGAAAACAAAGTTCTCAACAAACTGGCACACCGCAGGAGCAGTCGCTGAACGCAGACATTGAACCATCACGAACTTCGAGAAGAAGTCACACACCACCAGGATCCACAGGTTCCCTTTCTTTGACCTGGGGTAGGGCCCAAGGAAATCCATGGAAATCATTTCCCACGGACGACTGCACTGCTTGGGTTTTCCGTGGACCGGCGTAGTATTAGTACTCGGTACTTTGGACTCCTTGCACACCAAACAGCTGCAACAAAAGCGCTTAATTTCCGTGGCCATTCGTGGCCAGTAAAAGCGTTCGCGGACTTTGGCCAGCGTTTTCAGAGGTCCTAAATGGGCCGCTTCGTGAATTTCTTTCACGATAGACCTTCTTTCAGCCAACGGAACGACGAACTTCCAGCGAAAACCAAGATCTTCCAGACCCGTGCTATTCGAGATGAATTTGAAGAGTTTTCCACCTGAGATTTTAAAATCGGGAAATCGCTCAGGAAACTTTTCCACCTGGTTCAAGAGTTGAGTGATGTACGGGTCGGGGAGGTCCACCTTGACCTGATTTATGGACCGGGACAGGGCGTCGGCGGGAATGTTTTCGCTGCCTTTTTTGTATTGCAGGTCAAGCTCGTACTTTGAGAGCTTGAGAGCCCAGCGAGCGATTCTCGGCGATTTGGATTCGATGGACATCGATTTGAGGAACGTGAGACTCATGGCGTCGGTCTGCACTACAAAACGGGAACCTTCGATGAAATGCTTAAAATTCTCGATACTCAGCAGGACAGCCAGGCACTCTCGCTCAGTGGCACTGTACCGGCGCTGAGTGCTGGACAGTTTCTTAGAAAAATAAGCAATACACTTCCGCTCTCCTTGGTGCATCTGCACAAGGACCGCACCAATCGCCAGGTCCGAACTATCGGTCTCGACGATAAACGGCAAATTAAAGTCTGGATTAGCCAGTATCGGGGCGGTCACCAGCGCAGTCTTCAGTTTGGACAGGGCCACTTCCGCTTCTTCGGTCCAGCTAAACTTATTTCGATTCTTCTTGAGGAGGTTGCTGATGGGGGTCGTAATTTCAGAATAATTTTGGATAAATTTCTGGTAAAACCCGGCGAGTCCGAGAAGGCGTCGGATGTCCTTCACTGTTTTAGGCGTAGGATAGTCTAAAACGGGCTGGATTTTGCTAACGTCCATGGACAGTCCGTCCTCACTCAGCACGTAACCCAAGTATCGAATACTCGTCTGACAAAATTTACTTTTGACAGGTTGATGGTGAGACCCGCCTTCTGAAGACGATCAGCGACAATCCGGATCCGGTCCAGGTGGTCCTCGAAGGTGTTCGACAGGATAATGATGTCATCGAGGTACACATACACCCAGGGTGCCAGGTCGTGTCCTATGACTTTCGTCATCAGTCTCGCCATGGTCGCCGGAGCATTGGTCAACCCGAACGGCATGACAACAAATCGGAACAGACCTTTGTTCGTGCGGAACGCCGTTTTGTCTTTCGCGGCCTCGTCGAGTGGAACCTGGTAGTACGACTCCGACAGATCAATGACGGAAAAATACTTCGACTTCTGGATACGCTGAAGAATTCCCATCATATTAGGAAAGGGAAAATCGTCCTTTTGGTGCATTGATTTAACCGCCTAGAGTCAAGACAGATTCTCCACTTTCCACTGGCCTTCTTAATCGGCAACAACGGATTTAAAAAGTCGACCGCCGTAGGGCACTCTTCTATGACCCCGAGGCGCTTCATTCGCTCGATTTCCGCGTCGATAACTTCCTCTACGGATGGAGACCAACGATACGGAGGAACCTTCTTCGGCTTTGCGCCCGGGAGAAGGTCGATCGAATGGGACATGATCGGAGTTCGACCTAGATTCCCGTCTCGCGTGGCCGGAAGTTGTTGTACTACTTCAAAAGTGCTTCTCGCTGGCTATCCGACAAGACATGTTCCGTGACCAGGTCACTAGGCTCGCAGATGTGTTTTCCGGTACTTCGATGGTTGGCATCTCCAAGCTGTCATCGGTTGAACTCTCGAGGTCTTTCGCAGATTCCGCTGGGCTGATTGGATGGATTTCAAAGCATATATTGTCATTTGTGTCACCAAAATAGTCCTCAACTCGCTGAAATTCGATCATATTGACCGTTTCTTCACCAACCGGGGAAAAACGGGGACCCACCAGACGGAATCCAAACTTGTTCAGGAAATCTACGCCTAGAATTAGGTCCTTCTTCATCTCAGGCACGACGATCGTGGGAAGGACGTGGGTGGTAGACTCGTAGGACAGGGAAGATTCACGTAACCGAGACATCGATACGGCGTACCATCAGCTGTCGTAATCTGGAGGCGAAGAGGTTGAATCTGTAAGCCCAACTTATTCAGCAAACCCAGCGAGCTGATCACCGACAAACTGGCACCGGTGTCGGCTAGCGCTTCAATCTCCTCAGATAGAACTCGAACTTTGAGGTGTGGGCAACGGTGAGGGTCGTGTTAATTCGATGCGCAGTATTGAAGACAGAAAACGGACGGTTGGGAATCTCCGGAGTATCAGATGGGGTAGATCGATTCCCTGGATCCATCCCATTTACTCGTTTTTTTCCTCCTCATCCGACCGAGTTCGGAGTGGATGTCCATTTGGGCACTGGAACGCGGTCGTACCCGTGTGTCCACACACATGGCAAAAGTACACTTTTTTCTGGTCGCACTCCCTCCACATGTGTCCTGCCTGGCGACAGTTCCAGCACATCGGCTTCCTGTTCTCACCTGTAGAGTCCGCAAGCTTCTTGAAACGACCATGAACCGCGCACACATCGGCATTCAACAACTCCTCATCAATCTCTGCAGCTCGTTCGTCCATGTCCACTTGGTGAACGGAAGCTTTTTGTAGACCTCCGAGGCCGTCGAGCGCATCGAGCTTGTAACACAGCTGGGACAGGTGATCAAGCGACTGAATGGTGGCCAACACCAGACTACGCTTGTAACTCATCTTCATGTTTTTGGTGACCAGGTAGTACAACTCCGCATGAGACATTTTACGAGTGAGGCGTTGCGCTAATCTCTCAATCTCTTCGAGATATTCACCGAACGGTTCATTGGGACGTTGTTTACGTTTGTCCAACAGGTCACGAGTAATGAGATCCCGGTTTGGATTGTCGTAGCGCAACCGGAGGTATGTTTCAAAGTCTCCCAACTGTCGAATCTGTCATGGTAGGTGGTATACCACACCGCCGCACCCTCGCGGAACAACAAATGGGCGTGCATTCGTAGATCTTGTTTACTGATGTGGTAGGACTCGCACATAATATTGATCTGGCGCAAAAAATCCACCACGGGAACAGAATTCGTACCGCCGGTGAATTTCGGCCATTTTTCAATTATGTTGCACTGCTGGTGCGGTAGTCGTCGATATCTCTCACCTTGCAGCGTTTGGACATCCGGAAACCTTCGGTTCACATCCCAAGACGGTCCTGGGGCGGGATTAGACTCCTGACGGCGCCGTGACTCTCCATGAACTTGGCTTTCCTCTGGTAGTTCAAATAATCCTTCTCCACGTGACATGCTTCTCATTTCAGGCTTCCCTGAAGTTTCTCGAGCGGATAACTGGAAAGGAGGAGAGGGTACACGCCTCGCTGGAGGTTGATCCTGCGAAATCCGTAACATCTCCGAATCCCGACGCAAATCAACCTTGGCCACTTGTTCGGCCAACTCATCTACGGCTTCTGGAAGGACCGATGCGCCGTTGGCTTGCTGCCTCATCATATGTTCTAGACACGCGCGAATGTAATTTTGAACGTCGGAAGCATGAATGAACTCATTCATATCCCTTTCATCGGCAGGTTCATTCTGAATCGTCGGCGTTGGAGACGATGTAGCTGCTGAACGGCCCATGTTCCCTGGTTGAGGCTGCTGCTGCGGCGGGAGTGGATGCGCACTCCCAGACGTCGGTTCAAACAAGGTTCGCGCAAAGCCACCGAGGGGTGGCGCCTTTCGCCTTGGATCCTCCGATATGGCAAGTGTCGAGTTGTCCACGCCAGCGGCGGCCGATTGCTCCCATCGCTGTGGATTCGACATCGGTCTTCCCAACTCGGACTGCCTTGTTGCCGCTGGGGAGAATCCGGACAGCCATTGGTTATAGCTCGATTGACCTCTAGGGGCCGGTACTGGGGCAGCCAACAGATCACGAGATGCTTTCGGTTTGGTCCCAGTATACGGATTAAGCGAAGGCTGCAGCGTCCTTTGAGTCGTTGTGGACGACGCGCGCGTAAGACGATCGTCAAGAATTCCGCCAACTGCTCCTTCCTCGAAATCCGTCGTCAGATCCACTAACTCCTGGGCCAACTGTCCCGGAGTCGCGGAGGCCAAATTCGAATGCACCGTATGGATTCGCATCAGGGGAACCTGTCGGCAGACATGGGCTAAATCAATGTTGTAGTACCTTCTTGAGAGTCGCTCGATGCTGTCCAACAACGCCTTCCGCTGCTGCCGATGTTCTTCCGTTCCCGGCGAGTATCGTCGAAGTCGCTTGTGATAGTGAACCAGTCGAGAGTAGCAATCATCATCAAGATTAGCATCTAGACAACGCTCCATTTCCTTCAGCTGTCTCGGGATCTTCACCAAGTCCTCCGCTAGCGAATACGTCGAAAAATGTACTTCTACCGGATCCTCGGGTTTTTGCAGCAAAGCACGCAAATTCTGCTGGCGCTCGCGTAATCCACCACGAACAGGTGTGGCACGAAGGCAAAATTCATACTCCATTTCATCCTCTTTGAGGCTGCATGGGTCACTTATGTAAACGTGATCCATTGTTTTGATTCCAACTAACACTTTTGAAATAACTCCTCAACAATGTTCGAAAATATATTAAAACAAAATCCAACGAAATCTCAAATTAATAGTAATCAAACCGAAATAGGGTGACTGCGAATCAAATTTAGGTCTATTACGGTGGTGGAACAAAATATTTGAATTGTATTTGGTATATTGCAAACGAAATGATGAAATATGATTGTCTTGAAATAAACTATGCTCAATAATAGTTCAGAAAACCCAACAAACTTCTAACTGAGTACCCAAACTAAACCCAACTTTGAGACATAGTAGAACTATTGCCACTATTGCTCGGCCCCACGTTGGGCGCCAAAATGTAACGGATTGTTTTGTTCCTCGACTATCAACAGTTTTGACACCGAAGGTGTCGCGCCACTCCGGGGATCGAGAGACTGCTGAAGCTGTTTTTAGAGACCCGGCAAAGACTCTAAGGGCGGGTTAATAGAGGCTCAAACACCAGAACACAGATACCTCCCGAGGGACCAATTAATTTGCACTAGATGTTAACGTAATAATACCAGAAATAATCAGAAACTAAACTCAAATTTGTGTGCGATAATTCATGTATTTGACCCGCTTAACCCACGTTGTCCACGCAAATCGGCCACCCAATTCAGTTACCAAACACGCTGGATGGTTTGACGGACCAGCATTTAGGCTTATATTGCGTTTTAGCTTAACAATATGGGTTGTGACGTCACGCCTAATCTTACCAACTAACAAGTTTGTTTGAGCTCAGGGTAAAAAAAATAACTTTTCAGATCTGACCTTAATCCTTGGGCGAAGGGACCGGAACACTCCGACGGCAATCTCCAACGGCAATCTCGATCGCGATGCCCCGCGCCAGGTATGGCACAGGTAGGCACGCGCGTGTGCACGCGCTGCGCAAACCGGTTTCCGATTTTTACTACCAGATGGCAGTACGCTTCCTCGAGCGTGCGACGTTTCCGCGCGCGACCCAGCTCCTGGTCTCCGCTGCGACAGCACCGGTTACTCCCGACGGGTAGTCCACCCGCAGTCCTCAGACGTTTGAGGAGTAGAATTTCACGTGAAAAGTTTCCTAATTTCCACTGAGCGACCGGAAGGGGGTTGCAAAGCCGGAAAATGAGCGTATCGGCTGGTCGCTCGCAGTCAGTGGTCGTCAAGCACTCGAAATCACCGCGTGTTCACACTTTTGGACGATGGCGAGCACGTGTTTCGATGGTTTTGTTGCCTCCAAACGACAATTGGACAACAATATTCGCAAGATGGCCGACCGGGCCTACAATTTGAGCGTCCTAGGTTGCGTTGCGGTGCTCAAATGGGCCAAATCTCCTCCACGAGGCCAATCCGCGTGCCTCACCGGCAATGCTCGTCCGCGAACGGGCCAATCGTGATGTTCAGCTGGCAATCGGTCGTGCCCCAACTCGCACCCACGCTGGGAGGTGGGCAAATTCACCTGTCCAACGTTAATTCACACGTTTTAGTCGCAAAATCTTCACAATTGATGCCGCCAGGGCTTCTTACCTTCGGAAAGTCGCAAAGAACACACCCGCGAAGGTCAGAGGAGATGCCGGAGATTAACTAATGGGCCTAAAGAGCAAACATTCTAAGTTTTCTTAACATTTACACCAGGAATTCACAATCTTACGGTTTTGTAACAGGTTTTAAGCTTCGGTAGGCTTTTCTACCGGGTTTGCCCTAGTCAATCCTTGGCTAATGACACTTTAAACTAACTTAGTGCCACAGAGGTCGGTCTAGCAACTTTACTGGTTGACGGTCTTCACGTGAAAAGATAGAAAAAGTCCCGCGAGGATCTAAAGGCCTCGACAAGATCGCTCTCACACAGAAATGGAGCAAATTGGAGGCTAGTTCCATCTCATTCTGGCATCAGGGAAAACGGGGCCTTTGTGAGGAGTTTTTTCGGGCTCTTTTATAAAGGTCGAGTCCCGCTCCCGTTTCCTTTTAAATCGTATTTCTTTATTTCTTTAGGCAAATTTGGTAGGTCACTCGACAGTTAAATGAGATCTCGTGGAACGTATAGTAGAGATCTCACGCGAAGCTTTTCAGTAATCTCCCTACCTCCCACCAAGAGATGGCGCTCTAATGAGGGAAACTTTTTCAAGAAAAGTAAAAGAGTTATTGTTAAAGAAGGTAGGGTCACAATTTGGCATTACACACTGAAAAAAAAAATCTGTTTTCAGTTATGAGCAGTATAATTAAGCTAATATCTGTAAGCCGAAACATCCAATTGAAAAGCTGTCAAAGGCAAACTTATAGGAAGTTGGACAAACTTTCCGGTTAAAATATTTTCGAGACGGAAAATTTAAGTTTATCATATAGAAATTTGCAAAAAACACCAAAAAACTATTTTTCAACATTTTTATTTTCAAAAGCCGCTGTATCTTGACAAGGATTGGGCATAGAACAATGGACAATATGGAAACTTTTATGTAAAATTGTCTGGAGAATCGATTTCCACCAACGGTTTTTGAAAATTTGTACGTTTAAACCACTTAAAAAAACAGTTTTAGTAAATGATTTATTTTTTTAGGAGAGACCTGCCATCCAGAATTTTTCGTGAGATTTTTTTAAACATTTTAGGCTATTTCCTCAAAAATTTTGAACGAAAAAACATCGTGACATCACCTTAAAATTCAACTTTTAAACTTAAAAATTGAAAAATCTCGTAGAAGTTGCGTGTATTTTTCTTTCAGTGTATTTTTTCAGAACACCCGTTTAATTTCTACAAGTTTGTGTTTGACCACTTTTTGATACGATGCAATGGCTTTGAGATGCAGTAATTTTTCAATATCAACATACAATAATATTTAAAACACTTGCGCCCTTCTCACATGTCATTTTCGAGTGCAATTGGCTCCATATGCACAAAAATTAGCTTATGTAAGCTTAGGATAACATGTCTCAAAGTTCCATTGAAATCGGAGAGAGTCGGTTACAAAAGTACCACAAAAATTCCTGATTTGAGTTGGAATTGCTCTATAGGTGAATTTTTCATAAACATTTCGGCAGAGAGTTTTTTTCGCCATTTTTTTACTTTTGTTAAATTGATAAATTCAGTGTTATAAAAATTCGACTACCATTTGATTTTGAAGGTACAATTTCAAGAGAAAATTGGGGATTCAATCTCGTTTTATTAAATATTGAATGACGTGGACTATAAACTATTATTGTTTCCTTGAAAATCAGCCCGTTTCTAGACTGCCGTAGTTTTTTCCTCAAACTCTAGAATGTTGATGGTTTGATTTGCTGTGTGAAACCTCGAAATTTCCAGCATAAAAAAATAGTGTACAAAAACTCATGCATAACGAGGTACATAGCAAAAATTGTTATATGTTATTTTGGCATTTTTCATGCTTAGTGAACTTTTTTTTAGTTTTTTTATTTAGTGGTCCCCGTGAAAATTGAACTTTTTTAGCGTGATAAATCGCTATGCCTAATTATTTCTGTACCCTACTTTTTTGGTTGAAGTTATTAACAGAGAAAGAGAAGAGAGCCAGCACATAAACAACTCTTTTTTAACATAAAAAAAGAAGAATCGTCAGTATAATATAAGAAAGACGAAAGGGTGATTTGAAATCACACAGATTTTTTTTAATTTTTGTTGTTGTTTGTTTGTTGTCCTTTTTAAAAGTCTTAAAAGACATTTATTTGAAATTGTCCACGCAAATACTTCGAGAAAAAGGGGGAGGGGTTTTACGTTTTGCCCAGGGTCCATGGGTCTAATAACAAAATCGTTTTTTCAACATAGCTATTTTCCTTTTCCTTTTTGGGGTCCAAAACTCCAAAGCAACTTCCCGAACTATGGGAACAGTTGGTTAATTCCTCACTTTGCGCAAAGTGATTCAATTTTGTATGGAAATTTGCAGGAATTATTACAAAGTTGTTTCAAATGGTTAGAATTCGGTAAATAACATTTTAAAGTTTAAAATACATTTATCTAAATTATCATTCAAATAACCCTATCCCAACGAAATCGCACATATGATCTTAACATTGAATAAGTAAAACGAAACGTTGATTGAGCAATCAATTCTAGTTAGATATCAACCCAGCAAAATCCACCCTTTCATCGCAAAAGTTCAGCTTGGACGAGAAGCTTACAGCAGAATGCACCTTTCAAACACAACTCGTTGAAACTTTTCTCACCCTTTTTTATATCGCACCTCTCTCAGCAAGCTCATTCATGATGCAAGTTTGCCACAACTGTACAATGAGGAAGTTGTACAACAGCCCCACCACCCTCTTGCTCTTTCTCTCGCTTGTGGCCAACGGCAAGCAGAGCAGTTTGGAGTTCAATGTCAATGTCCGAAAAAATACGACAGGTAATTGAGCTTTCGGATAACCGACCCAACAATGTTTAAGAAAATAAACGTTGTATTTTTTTTTTTTTGAATTATTGGGGATTTGATGACCCTTTTAAAATTAATAAATACTTAAGTGATATTTGTGTTTTTTTTAAATGCCAGATCTCAGACATTTCCTATGAGTGTTTTTCTTCAAAACAACCCTATTGGAGAATATAAATAATCCCCCAACAAAGAAGCTCGGCAACTGTGAAATTACTAAAAGCAGGGAACGTCCCAAAGTCAAGATCAGTGCGCCCTTTCGCGAAATCGCGCGACCCCAAGTGCGGCATCTCCCGAATATGTTCCCTCCGGCGAACATTAGCGCCCGGTCTGTGGTTAACCCTGACCCACATTAGCCACCCCGACTCAAACTGGTTCCGTAGTGCGCACGGCGGGGCTGGAATCGTCAACACCTCTTGTTTTTCTCTTTTTTCCCTGTTGCACGGTGGGAAATTTTCTTGTGTCATAATTATTTTCTAGACTGAAAAATATGATTACCTAAAAATTCAAAAAGATGCGAACTCTTAAAAGTTTAACTTTGGTTGAAAAAAACATTCTCACCGTGCGCTGAGATAACAGGTGATCACGACAAATGATAAACCTGCTAGCAGTAGCCACTAACCACTAGTCACCGGTCAATGCATGGCGTGTGTGTGTGTGTGTCGAATGCGTTGCATCATCGACTCCGTACAAAAGGAGTACAAACCAGACTCAGTGTGTTGTTGGCAAATGAGTCAATCACTGAGAGGGGGGCTCTGGCAACGGAGGAGAAGGATGCTGGGCCAGATCAATCACCACAACAGTGTGGAGGGTTGATAACAGGTAAACACACAGTGACAGCAAAACGAATAGGGGGAGGGAGGTGGTGATGTGAAAACGTGTGGGTGATTGTCGTGGGTGTTGAGTGTCAACGCTGTTGTCCATGGCATTGTGGAACTTTGCTCAGCATAAAAGCTCGTTGAGTGGAATACTGCCATATTAAATCGAGCAAAACAACGTAAGAGTATTTTACGCGGTATTGGATGAACCATCAAACACTGGTCGCATTATTTTGCTGCATACCTACACTAAAGTGTGTCAGAATCTGCGTTAAAACTAACTACGGAAGTAAAATTTGAACAGCTGTAGTATGTTTGTCACTTATGTATCACTGTTGATTTCAACAACCATATTGAGCATTATTTAATATTTGACAGTTTTTTTAATAGCGACATAAACAAATACTTTTTTTCACCAATTATAAAAGAAAAAGGGGACTCCCAGCAATAGTGATAGTTTTTTAAGAGTTGTTTTCCTGTTTTCTGTTTCCCTTTACAAACAACTTTATTTGCACCCATTGTGATAAATGCTGAAAGGGTCCCGCAAAACTCTGTACTGCACTTACAAAACTACTGTTAGTCGATAAACTAGGAAATGCAATGTTCTCGTAATTCGCATATTAGGTAGTTTTATGGATTAATTTATGGATTAATTTATGGATTTTTGGTATTACAGTCATCCCACATATTCGGAACACTTTTGTGATAATTTGTCAATAGCATGCCAAATGTAGCTTTTCTCTCGACCCTACTATTTTTAGGACCTTTATTTGGACATTTTCTGGCTATTTCACTAGTAAAAGTAGTACTTTTTGAACAAAAAACTTCACTTCAAGACTATTTTATCCAGAGCAGCAAAACACTGCTTCCAAATTGCCTGTTCCATGATTGTAGGATGTTATTGTGCCTCCCACAATTGTGGAACACCTGAATTTAACTGATATTTTCACAAGAAAAGTTATCAGACCATGGATAAAACATCACTAAGCTTGAGTTTCACTGGTTGCACTGAGTGAAGTTCTTATTTTGTTACAAATATGTACTCCTGGAGAGATCCAAAGTTTGTTTACACCCGTAAGAAAAAAGTGTTCCAAATTTGTGGATTTCAAGGGTCAAAGTTTTTCTTCAAAACTTTATATTAAAGTTAAAATTTGCAGTTGTTCGATACAGCATTCGAAAGATCGCATGAAAATCTTTCAAATGAAGGTAAAGCGAATCATTAAGTTCAATTACCGATTTGTTATGATTTTTTGAACATTGGCCGATCTGTAAACCGTTCCGAATATGAGGGATGACTGTATTGCAACTTTATACTTTTTGACGTTCCGCGAAAACGCGTTTTAATGTTTGACCATGAATAAACAAAACATAGAGCATGCAATGTAAACAATAAAAACACGTTATTACCACATTATGTGTATTGTCCCGAAGTTGGATCAAATTTGGTTGTCGGGCTCGTACGTGTTTTAACCGCGTTCTAACCTGAAATCCCTTTGGCCAGGTGTCACACTTACGTCAATTTTCAGGTTGTGTCAAGATAGCTCGGCAAAATTGAAACTTCTTTCATATGAAAGGTGACAACAATCCGTGGAGCCAACCTCCTGTGGCCGAATGGTTACGGGTTTCGCCTCATAAGCGGAAAGTCATGGGTTCTTCTCAGGGTGGCAGCCTTAAGTTTAAGTTCTGAGGTAGCAGCAACCGCATGAGTATAAAACGGTTGCTTAACGTGCTCTTCAAGCATGTGATCGATCTTGGGATATTCTTTTGCGCCTCTTCCCAAAATACTTTCCTCGTATCTTCGCATGTAAATAATGCCCAGCCGATCGGTATTGCACTTCAGTCCAGTCACATTGTCCAAATCAGAGCAAAGGTGTTCCCAAGAGTAGCGCCGCAATATAAGACAATTGTCTTTACAAGACCCCGCGCGGCAAATAATAGCTGCTGGGAAGAGCTTGAAAAATGACACGTAAAAATTGTCACCGCGGTTCTAGCGATACATAGCGCACAAGGCACAAGGAATGGAGTTTGCAGCATCTGGATGGAACAGCACTTTTCCTGTCAATAGGAATTGTGTTATAGATCTGGAAATGCTTAATAACAGTAAAAATAGGTAACACGATACAATAGTCCTTGTAATCAGGATTCCGTGTCTTAATACTCAAACAGAAAAAAAACAATCCGTGGAGATGTTTCGGGTTTCTTTGAATATCTCAGGATTGAAATCGAATTTTGGGGATCTGGGAAGGTCAATAGGTGAGCTGCACAAAATGGCTTCCTTAACTCCATTTCTGCCAAAATGCACGAGCGACAAGATAGCATGACAGCGACGAAAAGGAAAGAGCAATTCCAGCCCAAAACAGGATTTTTTATGTACTTTTTCTCGACCATCTCCGATTTCAATGAAACTTTGTAGACATGTTATCCTACACTTATATAAGCCATTGTTGTGTATATGGAGCCAGTTTCACTCGATGATGACATTTGAGAAGGGCGTAAGAGTTTTAAGAGCGAGTTTTTCACCAGTGTGTATCGAGGTGCTCCGATTTGGATGAAACTCTCAGCGTTCGGAATCCTCGGGAAATTCCACGTAAGTTTGAAGTATTTGAGTCGTAATATGATTTTAAAGAATAATTAAACAACACATTTTTGAAAAAAAAAAAGTTAGATTTGGTTTACCCTGTGATCAATACGTCAAATGCTGTATCATGTAGGCCAGCGATTCTCAACGGGGGTACCGGGCCTACTTGATTTACATGGCAGGGGGTACCGGCCTAGAAGAAGGTTGAGAATCGCTGATGTAGGCGAATATCTGTTTTACCCCTGATCCGACAAAATGTTAAAAATTATTTTAATTCATTCTAAATTGAATGTTTTTTCAATCAAATTAACAACTTTTTAACTTTATTCTTACGTGAAATTTCCAAAGGAATCCGAATATGTAAAAATTGAGCCCAAAAAATGCCGTCTTATTGGGCATTAGGGCAAAAGCTAACGCTGTAAAAAGTTTGTCATAGAAAAATCTTAAATCTATGAAAAAACTACGATTGACCAAAAAGTTAACTCAGTAGGCTTATAGTCCATTAAATTACCTATTTTTTGACTTATGGGGGTATGGGTGTTGGAGGCTGTTGCAAAAAAAATATTAAGGTTTTTAAAAAATCAATTTTTTTCACTAGTTTGCGAAAGCAATGAGAAAAATCAAACCAATCTTAGATGTATATAGCACATTTTGAAGTGCTTCAAAAGACCTTTTGAATGCATCAAAGAGAGTTGGAATTCATCAAGTTTTACGCAAATGGGAGCAATTTTATGATTTTCATGTTTTTTGGACCTCAACCTTCAATGCCCTTTTTACCCCATTTCCCTTTGTCGTAGAGGGCCCATATTTGGCATAAGTTCATCTCATGTAAAGACAAACGCTCAAAATTTGTGTGAAAATAGTCCAAGATGGTACAACAAGACTCACGAAAAATGCAAAATGGAGCAACTCACCTAAAAAAAATAATTTCCTAAAACTGTTTTTTTAAGTGCTCTAAACGTCAAAATTTTCCAAAACCAAATACGGGAATCGATTCTCCACACAATTTTATTTAAAAGTCTCCATATTGACCATTATCCTAAGTCCAATCCATGTGAAGTTATAGCGGTTTTAAAAATAAAATTGTTGAAAAAAAAGTTTTTTGGTGGATTTTGGCAATTTCTATATGACAGACTTGATTTTTAGTCTCAAAAATATTTTTACAGGTAAGTTCGTACAATTTCCCATAAGTTTGCCTTTGACAGCATTTCAATTGGAAGTATGGGCTGAAAGATAAAAGCTTAATCACATTGATTGTTCCCGACAGCAGTTTTTTTTAGTGTAGTTCACTGCCCATGTTCGCATAAATGTCCCATATGCAAAAACAGCAAGCTGAGAAAAACGCATTTGAAGTTTGTCCCACACATAAGGCTACGTGTTAAGTTTTCACGAAAAATCTTAATTTCCTCCTGATTTCTAGAACAAAGTATGAGGAGATTTTTATGTAAAATTGTCTGGGGAATCGAATTCTGATGTTTAGAGCACTTTTCAAAAAAACAGTTTCAGCAAATGATTTTTGTATTTTTTTTAGGAGAGTTGCTCCATCCAGCAATTTTCGTTAGTCTTTTTTAACTGTTTTTACAAAAATTATATGCTTTTGAGTTTCCATTAAAAGTTGATCCAGCCTCGGGCTGAATTTTTTTACTAAGTAAATAATAATTATTTTTTCAATTTTTCATCTTCGTAGTACCCCAGTCGCCCAGGCTTCTTATGACCGGTTTGATAATGCAAACCAGATTTAAAAACTCATTCAACTTTGAAAGTTAAAGTTTTAAATATGCTTATAAACAACTTTAAGGAACCCGTGCGAATAGAGTATTACTGTAATCACTTTTCATCGATTTGTTTCAAAACTTGGGCCTTCCGACACATGATCCACATTGGTGACACTCGCTACCACCCCCATTAGAGTCAAGGTTCGTCGTCTTGAGGTGTTGCACTCATCTGACATTTTCGACACTTTTCACCCCGTTGGCCGTACGTCACCTGCCGCGCTCGAGCGAGCACCTTGTCCAAACGAAAAGTGACACACCATCTTCACCATCACGTATGGCTTTCCCAACCGAAACCCCAAAACGAATTCCGCATTCTGTACGGTTCGTAAACATCGCGGCCCAAAACTTGGTCAAACTTAATCCAACTCAGCGTACACAAAGGAAAATCTGCAGCAACATTTCAACACCACCGAAATTGACCCACATTGACGATCCCTTGGAGGACTTACCCGCGATCAGCTCCTCCACGATCAGCCAGTACCGGTCGAGCAGACCGGACCAGTTCCGGCCGGTGTGGTACTCCTCGACGGCCATCTGGAACACGAACCGCGATCCGGCCGCAAAGTCCGTAAAGTTATCCGCCAAACTCATGCTGGCAACACTGCTGGTCCACCCCAAAGAAACGACCCCCAAACGACGCACTGATCTTCACGGCCCGACTGTCAGTTGAACGCCAAAACTGCGCAAGCACGATCTTCACGGTCAACTTGCGGCACTTGGCGTGGCAGCGTGGTCTGCGTGGACCACCTGCAAAAAATTAGCACTTCTTCCTCGCGGACCATCAAGGGCAAGCAGCGGCGATCTTGAGCATCATCTCTTCTCGAGCAGTTGCACGGACGCACGAACTTGAACTGGGAATTCGCAGGCAAAGTTCTAGCTACACACTCGACCGATCGACCAGCGCGCGGGGTTGACACCCTTGGAGAGATGCTGAACGCACCGAACCGAACGAAAGTGAAACGGCAACTGGCGGCCAGGTGCGGTCACCTGCGACACAAGAGCCTTCTCTCGCGCGTTGATCCTCGCTGCGAGGCGTCAGATCACACGGAAAAGCTCGCGCCCGTTCGCACGAGACTTGCACGGTGTGAGTGAGGCTGAGGCGCAGACGAGAGAGAGAGAGATCAAGTTCAGCCAGGTCGTCCTTGGAGCTCGAGCTAGAGAGTTCGTTCTCTCAACGCCGACGCCGCCGCGGGGTGATCTCCGCTAGAAGTCGTCTTCAAGTCTCGACTAGCGACTAGGAAGAAGATCTTGCACAACCACGACTACCCATCGGTGGGGTGTCTCGATGGTTAATGTTCCGGTCTGTGTGTGTGTTTCTAGACGATGGTGTTCAGTGGCGTACGCGAAACTGGCACCGGTGGTGATCGTCGACGATCGTTCATACCAAATGGATGTCAAATTTTGTGCTGAATGTGCGGAAAAGTTTATTGCATACACTTGAAAATACGAACGAAACTGGGCCAGTTATCGTAAAGCACAACAAACGAAAAAAACAACACACTACATTTGGACGATTGGACCGAAAAGGTTGTTGCCAAAATGTATCGCCAAATTGGGCGGTTTGTTGAAACTACTAGCTGGTTTTAATTATATTTGCTATCAAAAAACATAACACCAGAGCTGCTCAAACTTCGATTTCAGCGATTTTGCATCGGGGTTTTGAATTTTGTTCAATTATTAAAAATTCATTAAATTTAAAAAGATTATAAGGCGTTATTTGATAATGATCCATAAACAAGCATTATGGAATTTTTCTAAAAAAAATTTTGTTTATTTTACAAGGTTTTTATATGAAAATGTAAATTTTTGTCATTAGCAATAAACTTCCTTATGTTAATTTTACTTTTTTCTAAACTGAACGAAGAACCATGAACCAAAAAATATTTATAAAAGTAACTTTCATTTAGAAAACAAAATCAGTATCAATCAATATTTAAGAGTCAATAAAGTGGACACAAATTTCAAAATTTTACTGCTATTTTATTTGAAGGGGGTAGTGGAAAAAAATAAAAGAATTGAACTTTGTTTTATTCAAAATAAAAAATTCTATCTAAAGAATCACATTTAAAAACATATAAGTTTTTGTTCGGCCTGTTTAATTTTAACTATATTTGTTTATTTGGGTGGATAATTCCCGTGAAAGTTAAAAAATACTTCTCTTCTGTTTTCTTTTCTCATTTAGAATAAAAATTTCAATTTTGTTTAAAAATTATTTTATTTTTTAAAATTCTTGATTTTTTTTAAAGGTCCTTCAAGCTATTGTCTTTCATATGTTTATAGGACTTTTTCAAAAAAAAATCTAGAATTGGTTTTAAATTCAGTTTTTGAAAAGTGAGTTAAAACCCTTTTAAAAAAAAAATGTTTCGACTGGACAAGATTGTTATATGAAATTTTGTAAAATTTAAAATGACATTTTGTTTCGAAATTTAGCCCATCCCCATTCATAAACCAGAAAGATTTTTGTTTTGAAAATTAGGAGATTTTTTTTTTGTGTCGCATTCAAATTTAGTAAAGAATTTTTAGTTTATTGAAGAATCATATACCATTAAACATAAAAATTAGTTTCTGTGATTTAAACAAATGATTTTCACAGTTATTTTAACATTTTTCAAGTTCCGCGAAACTTGCGTGAAATTTGGTGTTTTGAAATTGAGGTCCCCGAGAAATTCGCATTTTTTTGAGCGTGAAAAATCATTAAGCTTAATAATATGGTATGTTTCAAAGTAAAATACTATTTTTTTTAAAGTTCTTAAATTCTTATAATTTGCAATATAGGTATCAAATGATTAGAAATTTTGCATGCTCTTTCACTGTTTTAGAGTTGTTTGAACGAAGTACTAAAATTTTCACAAAATACCGTATTTTCTCGAAAGTACTCAATTTTTTTTTAATTCACAATATGGGTATCAAATAATTTAAAATTATGCATGTATTTTAACTGTTTTAGAGTTTTTTGAATGAATTACTTAAAATTTCACAAAATACCGTATTTTCTCGAAAATACAAAAAAAAATTCTTAATGTGGGTTTCGAACGATTTAAAATTTTGCAGGTATTTAAACTGTTTTTTTTTTAATGAAATACTGAAATTTTCACAAAATACCGTATGTTCTCGAAAATACTATTTTTTATGATTCGCAATATGGGTATCTGACGATTTGGAGTTTTCATGTATTTTAACTGTTTCAGAGTTTTCCGAATGAAATACTTAATTTTCACAAAACACCGCATTTTCTTGAAAATACTAAACAAAATTTTATTCTTAATATGGGTATCAAACAAAGCGAAATGTTACCTGCTTTTCTTTAAAAAACTCTAAAACAGTTTAAATACATCCAAAATTTGAAATCATTTAACAACCATATTGCGGATCATACAAAATAGAATTTTTCGAGAAAATACGATATTTTGTGAAAATTTGAGCATTTGATTAAAAAAACTGTTAAAATACATGCAAAATTTGATCGTTTGATACCGTTGCATAGTGCGAATTTAAAAATTTGAGAACTTTCAAGAAAATATTTTGTGAAAATTTAAATATTTCATGCAAAAAACTACAAAACAGTGAAAATACATGCAAAATTTAAAATCGTTTGATACCCATATTTTCGAGAAAATACGGTATTTTGTGAAAATTTTAGTATTTCATTCAAAAAAAAACTCTAAAACAGTGAAAATTCATGCAAAATTTCGAATCGTTTGATATCCATATTGCAAATTATAATTATTTTAGTACTTCCAAAAAATACGTTATTTTGTTTTGTTTTAGATATTTACACTTTAAAACTCATCATATAATCAAAAAAAATATTTACTAACAGGAAGCTTGAAAATTCAAGTTCAAGATAATTTGGTTGGTTTTAGTCAATTTAAGAAATATTTAATATATATATTAAATAAGTTATCGTCCATTATCGTCGATAAAATTATCGCCGAAAGAATTATCGGAACATCGATTACAATAACGATAGACCTCGATAATTTTATTGTTAACAACCAATATTTTTTTATATTTTTCGGATCTGTATATAATTGAAAGAATGAAAAAGCCACCAAAATATTCGTTCCTTTTTTATACATAATATTAAAACTTACAACAAATTTAAGAAGTACTATTTTTTAAAAAAAGCTCATATTTCAAACAATGCAAAAATTCACAAAAATATTGCGTCAGTCAAGAATAAATAAAAAATAAGCATAACAAATATATTAGCAGTCAAACTTTTTTTAAGGAACCGCGCAAGTTTTAAAGTCACATTTTTTATGAATAATCATGTATAAAATAGTGGAAAAGCTTTCAAAAATATTTTTACAATCAAGAGCAGGTTTTTGTTTCAAAAATAAAATAAAAACATTTTAATATCTTTTGACAGTAAAATTTATTTTTCAAAGTCTGCTCATGTTTGAAAGAATAAAAAATCACAAAAATATTATGACAATCACGTTATGTGATGTTTTTTTAAATTAAAATAAACTTCCACAAGATTATTTGAGTCGAACTTTTTTTAAGAACTGCTTATGTTTGAATGAAAGGGATAACTTACAATAGTATTACATATATTATTACAAAAACTAATATAATTATGGGTAAAGGAAAACTTCTCAAAAATGTTTTGGAAGTTATTCTGTTTATATGAAGAAAAACATGATCATTACTAAAAGGAAAAAAAACTGATTTCTTTGTACAAAATATTTTTCATTAATATTTTCGAAATTTATAATAATTATTATTATTGGTTTTCTTTTTACATTCGGTTCGATTACCAAGTACAAAGTTGAACTTAATTCATGAAAAAAAAAATGTTTTTAAATATGACCATGATACACATCAAACTTCAGAACATTCTCAGCTAAGCTTCAAAGTCCACCCAGCGATGTGCGTAGATTTTCTAGATCTACGTCGGCGAAAAACAAATTTCCTTACACACTAATTACAGCGTGCCATAAAACGAAGTCGGCAAACTGCGAATGCCACGCCACCGTTTGATGCGTTTCACTTAACCGTGACGCAGGGTCATTAAAATGAAGCTGCTGCCGCTGAGGCCGTCGTGGGCCACAATGAACCTGAAACACCCCAAAAGTCACCAACTTCTTCCTACATAAAAGACGACGGCCACATTGGTGGAGGCACTCGGGCAGTGATGAAAGCTTTTCTAAATAAAAGATCAATTTCTGAAAATTAATCATTTTAAGAAAATTACGATCAAATGAGCATAGGACATACATGAAAATCAAATATAAATGCTATCGAAGATGTTGAAAAAAAAATCACACATCCCTGACTCGGTGACACTCGTGCCAATCACGAGATCAAAATCAAACCTAAGAAAAGAAAAACAGTCAAATAAAGCAACTTTATTCGAACTCGCCCACCGTGGATCCGTTGCACTTTGGTTGATATTCCAAACTAACCAAAACAACCCGGGGCTTGGGCTTGGACCACGATTAATACTACAACAACAATAAAACCTCAAAAACTCGATTGTTTCATAACCGAAATTTTGAAGGCCCTCCCGCGTCCGAATTAAAAATTCAAAATTACACCCACCACCCTTCTCTCCGTCCAGCCCCCCGTTGTTGGCCCTTTTCGGAATTGGTTTGAGCTGGTCTTTGAGGCCCTAGCAGAAGTGTGTGAGACCTTCACCTGCATCCATCGCTGATGGGAGAAGATCAATGAGAACTGGCCCACCTTGGCTTGGAGAGGAACCGGGGCCGGGCCCTTAACGGACCACATTTTGCCCAATAAATAAATCGATAGATAGCAAAAAATATTACAAAATGCTCAAATATGGGTGACTCTCCACCAACTCACACGAAATCGGAAAAAGTTGCCCCAACCAGTCTTAGATTTGCGTGAAACTTTGTCCCTGATCACGAACCCGAGCTCTATTTTTTCAAAACTTTTTTACGCGTTTTTTCGGAATTCTGAGTACGCCATTCGTCCGCCAATTTTCTATCTCTTCGCGGTTTCGAGCTACAAACTGGCAACTAGAGTTATATTGAACTAATAAGTGTCTTAATTTGAGAAAAAAAAACAGCATCAGTGCGAATGTTCACATTTAAAACAATAATAATTCTAATCTAATTTAATCTCTAATCTAATCTAACACAAACGCAGCCAGTCCGATGAAAGCATGCTGGAAAGTTTTGTGATTAGATTACGCTCCAAGCACTTTTCTTGTCAATATTAATAATTGCAGTACATTCAAGAACACCCGAAAATGAATTGCAAAAATTAAAGCGGCCAGCCCTACTGCGTTGTGTTTACCACAAAGAGGATTCTGTGAACGGATCATATTTCACAGAATGTACAGGAGAGGAAGGATGCGTGGACATACCGTACCAAACGCTCCGAAATAGTTGTGGTTGGGTGTGTAAGTGTAAATTTAGCAAATAATTATATTTAAAGGGGGTTCGTGGAAATTGAGAAATGGGGATTGGGAAAACGGAAGATGGAGAAGGGGTAGGAAGGATATTTCATTTAATCAATAGTATATGATTTATATTGGTGTGGTATGCATGTAAAAAAAAACAGCAAAAAAATATGAAAAGATCTCACCAAAATCTGGATATTTTAAATAAGCAGCTTCAATCTTCATTTTCCTGCAACCGGAATTGGACACAGCCTGACGGCGTGACGATCGTCACCTCCTCTAGGTTCTTGATAGTTTTCCGTCGACGAACCAAATCGAATAGAATCTGCTTCCATTTAGGGGCTGTTTAAGTGAAGGGAAAGGCTCCGCAGGTTGCAAACAGCTTCTGGCTTTGCCGGAAGGGAATCTTCACCGTTCCGCCATACGAAAAAGTTCACGGTGAGCTTCACTTTTGTCTTCAGCCACATAAAGATTCTCTTGCAGAATAAGTCATCCGAAGAACAAATCCGAAACCGTGGTGGAATTTTGTAAAAATTGGCCAAAAGATGCGAGAAATAACTTGAAAAAAAAACACCGGAGAAAACGTCAAATTTACGACACCGAAAAAATTTTACGTCCTAACCCCACATTCAAAACAATAATAAATATTAATTAATTAATTATAAATCATTCAAAAATTAAGACTAATATTTCAAACGGGCCAAACATTTAATATTACGCCCTTTTGAAATGTTAATCATGCTTCAAAAACATTAAAAAATATTGTTTCCGAAAAGATCGGAAAATTTAACGATTTCATTTTTTAACATTGAAAATCGGATCATTAGAGGTACAGCTTCTATTTTAATCAACCTCTAATGTTGCCATATGATCAGCACTTTGACGTTCAATAAAAGCTCATAAAAAGCGTTGAAATAACTGAAACCGAGTGATAGGAAGTGAACAAGCAAGTTTATATATATAATTTAGCAAAATAAGTTGCAGCAAATTGGACGAAGTTAGAAGCGAGAGCTCAACCTGCCAAACATATGAGAATTTCCCTTAGTTGCTCAGGGTTGTTTGGGTATGACATAAAAAACTTCAATTCAATTTCTTTTTTTTTTTCAAACGCTGCATCTTAGCAACCCGACATACTTCTGTATGGCTCGAAATTGCTAGTTTTTGTACTTATGATTTAAAATACAAAAACTAGCAATTTTGAGTCATAGAGAAGTATTTTAAAACATTCCCGAACATCATAAAAAAATAGTTTTTGAGAAAAAATAAATATGATAGAATCGGCTAGATTTCTGGTACCTATTTTTTAATATTCCTTATCACAAACATTGCCAAAGATACCAAATTGATCAGAAAATTCCTTCAAAAGTTACAGATTTTCGAATACTTACGTACCATTTTTGTATGGGCAGGTACCAAAATTGTATGGAAACTTGTATGGGTGAACAAATGACACAAAATTGCTCTTTTGGTCATTTTTAGCAAAAAAATTATGCTTTGGACTATTTTTTACATTTTTTGAAAACTAATGAGTGTAAAACAACTGAACTAGTTACATTTTTAAACACTTTTCTTATTCATATGTTGAGACTACGGCTAAATATTACATGTTATTTTGTTTAAGTTTAGTTTTTTAGTTAAACTTGATTGCTCAATGATTTTTGTATGGTATAGGGCAGGCCAGTGAAGCCATTTCATCTGGCCCGCAACAGCTTTTCAAAATTGTTTTATTACCGGCCCTTAAGGCTGTTTTTCAAATAATAAATTGATTGAATATATAAATTGATTGTCTGAATTTAAATAAAAAAAGCTTGAGATCAAATTCTAACATATTGTAACAACATTCTTCATGTTTGATTTTAGTTCTAGTAATTTTTATATTGTTATTTTTAAACTGTAAAATGGTGCAAGAAAACAAAATTATTCATTTCATTAAATTATTTAATTTTTATGGAATAAACAAGGATTGTTGTCTAAAATGTACAAAAATACACTAATATTTGTTTCAGTTTTTATTGTTTAAGCTTCGAATTGATTTTTTCTTTTTCTATTTTTATAAATAATTAACTAAGCAAAAATTAATAGACAGTTTTTCCGTGACAAAGTTTAAAAAAACTTTAAAACCTAATTATTCATACTGAAAATATTTCGAAATGAGTCAAAAATCAGGGAAGAAAAAACATATTTTTTCATTAACTTGGAATTTCAAAGAATAACGAACTTGAAAAAAAATGTGTTTACTTTTTAAACTTATATCAAATATTAGTTCTGGCCCACCACTGCTTCAGAAAAATCTGACCTGGCCAAAAGGTTGGGCACCCGTGGGTTAGGGCTTTAAATTTTTTTTGTAAAGTTTTTTTAAGCATAAATCATTTAATTACCTCAATACAATAAATTGGTGAGAATTATGGTGATCTCATATTAAAAAAAAATCAAAAATCAAAAATCCGATTTTTCGCGTTGCGTAATAAAAGAACGATCCCTATATGCTGAATAATTTTTCTAAATGTTGTAAATCTCTTATCGATTACTAAGTATTCAACTGTTTATCTATTTCCAAAAAAATCAGGATTTCGAGATCAAAATTTTATTTTTCTTTTCAATTTCGGGAATCCCCGAGACAAAATATAAAAATCCCCGGGATTCGGGAATTCCCAGTTTTGGAAAAAAAATCCCGGGAATTTTGTCCCAGGATTTCCTGGGATGGACGCACCAGTATGGGTGGAAAAAATTTAATCTGATTAATGGATTGTAGTGTAAACTTAAAAAAAAAATGATAAAGTTAACATTTTTTTATTTATTATGGGGCGAATTGGGACAGCAGTTTTAACCATGTTCGAGCACAATATTTTGAGTTTTGGTTAGAGTAGACTCAGGCCAACAAAATGTGTATGTACATCTATTTCAAAATTTAAAAGCTTTAAGTGTTCTAAAAACTGCTGTCCCTATTCAGACTGTAGTCACGATTCACCCTAGATTACGGTAATACAAGTTGGCAAACTTAAAGAAAATTGTGTCCTTTTCAAGCGTAGGTCAGGGGGGGTTCAACTTTGTATGACAAAGTGTGACATAGGGGAGGGGGTTAATTTGGCCGATTTTTACGTGACATACTTTATGGATGAAGCCTTAATGTACTTTTTTATTTCAAAGAGGGATCAGTTTCAAAGTGTAATGTGTTGAGATTTCACCTTTCTGTGATACCGGATGTCAAGAGTTCAATTTTTCATTTTTTAAAGATGGAAAAACTCTCTTAACTTGTGATTACTGCTGACAAAAGTTTGTTTTTCCCTTATTTAAAGGACGGAAAACTAACATCTTTTCGAGGTCCAAAACATTCTGGGGGAATGGGTCATTCTGAGAAAAATGATAGAACCAGTATTTTCACTTATGGAACAGTGATTTATGTTTTTATTTGTTGACTTAATCAAACCTTTGTTCCACTATTTTTAAAGACTATTTATTTTGGATCATATTCCATTTTCAAATCAACTCAATTTTTGGAATTTAATTCAATTGATTTGCAAAGTCGTACTGAAGTTGGAATAAACAATTATGTACATTTCTCAAAAAAAATTGAATAAAAAAGGACACATCTTGACAACTGTAAACATGTTTGAAAATATCACAAAGCGAAACTTTGATTGAAACTTGCACTTAGCATTTTCAAATGATTTGTTGGGTTTCTTCTTGAATCATTGAACCATTGCCTCTCCCATATTCACCAAAGAGGTCTTATCTCAATGCAAGAGTTCCGGGTAATAGCATTTATAGCTGCATTAAAAGGATTCCATTTGCAGTACTTTACAACATCAATATTTGCAATATGTGGAGCTCAGCCAGATTCGACCATGATGCTAGCAATAAGTGTAGTCTCAATTGTCTGCCCTCTAGTTTACATTGAAGAGTTTTCGCACATCTCGGAATAATCATAAATCATCATGTTTGCATAATCATAAAATTTTTAAAAGCTTTTATATCGCTAACCATCAAGTTGCTACTTCTTTCTGTTTGTCAAGCATTCTGTAAAGCTTACTCTTATATTAGATTTTTTTACAGGAAAATGCCTTACCAATAAATTTAAAAAAAATTAAGAGGCAGTATTTGTAAATATTGCTCGGTTTGTTCTAGAGGTCGTATCGAGGTGCTCCGATTTGGATGAAAATTTCAGCTTTTGTTTGTCTATACATGAGATGAACTCATGCCAAATATGAGCCCTCTACGACAAAGGGAAGTGGGGTAAAACGGGCATTGAAGTTTGAGGTCCAAAAAACATAAAAAATCTTAAAATTGCACCCATACTGGCCAGTTTTTTCTCCTAGTTTTTCGATTTTTCTATAACAAACTTTTTACAACGTTAGTTTTTGCCTTGTAGGCTTCCATAGCGGTACTTTTTGGTCTCAATTTGTCATATTCGGAATCCTCGGAAAATTTCACGATAGTTAGAAGTATTGGAGTTGAAAATTTGATTGGAAAAAATGCCATTTAGAATGAATTAAAATATTTTTTGTCAATTTGTTGGATTAGGTGTCAAACAGGTTTTTACCTACTTGATACAGCATTTGACGTATTGACCACAGAGTAAATAAGATCTATTTGTTTTTTTTTTTCAAAAATGTAAACAAAAACATATCAAAAAGTATAAAAATTTAAATTACAGGCCACGGTGTCAACATTTGAATGAAATAATTGTTTAAAAATGCATCATACAATTGTCCAGTTGTTTTGCAATCATTGATTTCCAAAATTTCTAAATAGGGTAGAGGACCCAGTTTTCGCTCTGCTCCAGTTTTCGCCCACCTACTGGATTTAATCTGTATTTAGCAAACTCATACCGTTTTTTGGTTGAATTATTTATGCAGGTTTACATATCCATTCATTTCTAGTACTAATTTAAACTTTCCTAATGAATTTCTATTGTTTATTAAGTTTTTATAAGCTTTTCAAAAAAAGCCTTACTGCAGCCGCCATATTTTTGTCAATTTAGACTACAGCGGGTAATAATGTTAATGAGGGAAAACAATTCATTTTGTCCGAAAATAATGTAAATGAATAATTCATTAGTTCACTTTATGTCTGAATTTCATGAAAATCTAGTGATTTACTTGTTTGAAACGTTTACCAAAGGTTATTTCAATAAAATAAAGTGGGAGATTTCTGGGGTCATGAAAAAACATGAGATCCAATTTTCGCCCAAGGCGAAATCTATTATTGTGTTTTCAAATTTTATCTAGAACCAGTTTTCGTTTACCATAAAAACGAATCTAATCGCAGCGAAATGTGCTTGAAAATATATTTGGAACATTCTAGATTATTTTTAAATGTTAAATAATCATTTTAATTACTTTCATTCATAAGGGGTTTTGGTTCAAATGTTGTAAAAGTTTACTGGTACATAGGAGTACAAATTAAGCAGAGGATGGAGAAGTAGTTACACATGTGCTTTAATATTTTATTAAAAGGTATTTGATGTTTTATATTAAGTCAATTCGGGAGCAAATGACCCATAGGGTTAAAGCTCCCCTAACAAAATCAACAACAACATGGAGCTAATTGTAACTGTGTGCCCATAGCTTGGGTGAACAGGGACACATGAGTTCTATCACAAATTTTGATTCAGTCATATTTTTTTTAGAGAGAGTGAGAACATGTTTTGGTTTTAGTTATAATAGACAGAGAATCTCAAAATAAGAAGGATATCTGAAAAAAAAACTCCTAGGATTTTTTGAACCTCAATTTATAATATGTACGACAAAATATGTGCACATCAATGGAATTTAGATTCGGGAACATGTTGTGTATCAATAGGAGACCATATTTGCTTAGCTTTGTGTCATAATTTCATTTGATTTCTTGATTTTTGTCGTGGGCGAAAACTGGTTCCAAGGGTGGGCGAAAATTGGATTTAGGGGGGCGAAAATAGGCTCTTCAGAGCACTTTATTAAAACGCAAAATTTTATAAAAAAATGAACACGTTAATGATAAAAACCTTGTGGAAACTTAAAATCAAATAGTTTATCAACGTTCTACAACAAATAGAACCAAAAACCATAAATTGTCATCAAATTTTCATCAAATTTCCTAGATTGCCACTATAAAGTGGGCGATTTCTGGGTCCTCTACCCTACTGACGAAAATTTTATTTTTGCGAGAAAAAAGTGCTGTGCGTGCCGTACATAGTAATTTCATAAAAGTTCAAAATATTTTTAAACGAGTCCAAACATGTTAAATATGATTATCAATGCAGAAAAGGGCATTGTTCTCAGTTGATTAGACTTCTATTTCAATTAAAATTTTGATATTTTTTTGAAAAAATATTTTTTTGGGGCAACATAAACTTTGAAAAATATTTGCAACGGCCTTAAATGCAATTAAATTATAACAGTGTTACTTTTCTCGATTTCGCTGCAAGGTTTTCAAAATCGAAAATAATGTTCACAATTTTGGATAAGCTTACAAGATTTCTATCCGTTTACGAAGGTCATAGTTTTCTTTTTATTTTTTGACTATTTTGCTGAACATTGAGAGTTGTGATTGTATTTTGTAGTAATTCAATGAAATCATAATCAAAGAAACATAATTAAAAAATACAACCACAATTAAATCAAATCAACTCAAAGGGACTGACAGTGACAGCTGTTGACAGGTTAATAATGCACATATGCAAAAATTAATTGCACCAATATTGTTCGGTGTTTGTCAAACGGATCAACCATGTCGGCGGCGAGGGAAACCCCAAACAAAAAAAACGTATAATTTTAATTAACAGCGACAACTCATCGCAGCTGCTTCCCACCGGTTTTGGTTCCCAGGTGGGCTTAATTATTGTACAGTTCCTTCCCAAAAGATAATGGCGATCAATCAATATTTTATGCAAACATATTTCACACATCGTTGAAAATTCCCGACAAGGGGGGGCGAGGGGAAAGAAGGTGGGGCATAAATTATTCAATTACATGTTCACGGGCACTGAATCTGTTTTCCAGTAAATCAATGTTAGCATCGATGAGAAAACATTGATGGGGGGCGGGGAGCAAACAAAACAGGTCAATTTTCCAACCGTTTTAACGCACGGAACAAATGTTTCGTCAGAAGCTCTAGTGACATCATACAGACAATGTCTAGGTCCCTAATCCAACCCATCGTTGGTTAGGTATTCGAAAAAACACACTTCCATCAATTCCAAAACATTTAAGATCTGGCAACCCTGTCTCATGTTATGACCACTTAATGATATCTATGTATTTTTTTTTTATTTAGACGACTCGACTTTTTTTTCGGATCATCTTTAGTGTCTTCACCTAAAAAAAAAATATTTACACTTTGTTTAAGCTTATGATAATTAAATATGTTCCATAATGAAAAAAAGAAACCAACCCATAGCTTAACCCACCGTGCCGTGGCCAATTTGAATTGTAACGCCCTTTGGCGAACCACGGCGAACCGCGCACGCTGGCTGGCCAGGGTGACTGGCCTGGGATTTTCTGCGGTAAAGTAATTAATTCCAAAATTGATCCTCATGACGATTCGTTATAATTGAATTCTTCCACCAACCAATACATGGTGCGATATGGTGGCTTGCCAGAACACGGGAAGGTTTGGAGGTGGAGCCGATGAATTCGATGTTTTGGTATTGAAATTGCCAAAATTCATCCGGTTGGGAATTACGCACTTGCAAAGGGGGGAAACCATCAACTCATTGTTTTTGGTGTTTGATCTTTTCGACTTTCGTAACATAATTGATTTGTAAAATTGAATGGCAAAATTTGAACCTGAAGTTTTGGACTTTCCGATAGCAGTCTCTTTGAACACAATTTGATCGTTCTCCACCAACTTTCCCGTTATTCAACTGTCGAATTTCGAGAGGCATGACATTTCAAGGGTTTCCGACTGGCAAATAATTACTATTTCCTTTCATTTTAAGCTGCTGATTCGATAATTTATTAGTTATTTAGTAATTAATGGCAATAAGAGTAAATTAAAGAAAATATTGAGTAATTTAGTTAATTATTGAGTATTTAAAGCAATTTAAAATTTTGAAAATTGTTCTTGTTCAAAATATAGTATATTGTTAGGGTTCAAAATCCATTTCAAACATTTTTTTAACACAGTATACTCAAAAATTTCTTAAATCACAATATTTAATATATTTTTTACAAAATAAAAACGAAAAAGTTTTCAAATTTCAATGGAACTTGACTTGCAAACAATGTAAAATTTGAAACTTTTGTGAAATTTTTTGCTAATAGTAAAATTCTCATAATCCAAACATGTAAAACAAAATCAAACTAGCACGATCAATAACTTTGAATCAAAATAAATATTTACAGTCCTTCTTTTGATATTCAGTGTTTTTATCAGTTTTATTTTTTTAAGTTATCAGCTGTGCAATTAATAAAATTAATCCCGAAATTAAAGTTAATAAGTAATTAAAGTCATTAATCATTTTGACCAGGTAATTTAAGTAATTATTCAAAATGTTAGTTTAAAATGTCATGAATTTGTAAATTTGCACAGTTACTTTTTAAAGCATACCAATATTTTACGAGGTTGTTGAGTAGACAAAAACAAAAAAAATATGATGTACAAACATAAGGGGTTTGCACTTATTCTTCACGAGTTATGAGTAATTCTCTACCAACTCAAACGAAATCGGGAAAAGTTGCCCCAACCAGTCTTAGATTTGCGTAAAACTTTGTCCTAAGAGGTAACTTTTGTCTCTGATCACGAATCCGAGGTCCGTTTTTTGATATCTCGTGACGGAGGGGCGGTACGACCCCTTCCATTTTTGAACATGTGAAAAAAAGAGGTGTTTTTCAATAATTCGCAGCCTGAAACGGTGATGAGATAGAAATTTGGTGTCAAAGGGACTTTTGTGTAAAATTAGACGCCCGATTTGATGGCGAACTCAGAATTTCGAAAAAACGCATTTTTCATCGAAAAAAAATACAACAAAGTTTAAAAATCTCTGCCATTTCAAGTTACATGACTGTAAAAAATTTTGAAACATGTCAATTTATGGGAATTTAATGTACTTTTCGAATCTACATTGACCCAGAAGGGTCATTTTTTCATTTAGAACAAAATTTTTCATTTTAAAATTTCGTGTTTTTTCTAACTTTGCAGGGTTATTGTTTAGAGTGTAACAATGTTCTACAAAGTTTAGAGCAAACAATTACAAAAATTTTTATGTATAGACATACGGGGTTTGCTTGTAAACATCACGAGTTATCACGATTTTACGAAAAAAAGTTTTGGGGAGAATTTTTAAAACTTTTTTAGTGTTTTTTTTTTCGATTAAAAATACGTTTTTTCGGAATTCTGAGTACGCCATCAAATCGGGCGTCTAATTTTACATAAAAGTCCCTTTGACATCAAATTTCAAATTTGGGGCATGGCTATTAAATCCTGTTTGAATTTTAAATTCAATAAGGAAGATGCCAATATTTTTCAAAATGTTTGTCCCTCGGCTCAGTCGGGGTCGAGGTGGGGCAACAAAAAATAAATAACAAGCCGTAGTCTCAACATTTTAATGCAAAAGTGTTTTAAAATGCATTTTTCGCTAGTTCAGTTTTTTTGCAATTAATAGTTCAAAAAAAGTAAGATTTAAAGAAAACAAAAATAATGCAAAAAAAAACTTATTAACTTAACATCGAAAATTTTCCAAAATTCAAATAGTAGTTTATGCAACAAGTTGCAAAAAGAGGATTTTTTCAGCACGAGTCGTACATTTATCCAACGAGGTTCACCGAGTTGGATAAATACGAAGAGTGCTGAAAAATCAGGTTTTGCAACGAGTTCCATACAACATTTTTTGCAATTCCAAAAAACACACACTGAGTGAAATTTTATGTCAAATTTTCATGTATTTTGTCAATAAATCGTTTAAATCAAAAAAATGTTGAAAAGTGTTACTTTTCGAAACAAGTGCTGAAAAGTTCAACTTTGCAGCACCCATTTGAGTGCTGAAAAGTTGAACTTTTCAGCGTTTATTTTGAATAGTGTTGCTATTCGATTCTGTTATTTTTGGTACAGAAAAGTAGGCTATTTCGTCGTTCAAAAATGACAGGAAAAGTAAGTAGTTTCACGACGGATTTGCAATAAGACGTTTAAATCAACCAAACATTTCACAAAACACATTGAAAATCTGAACAATAATTTCCGAGACATCGTCAGTTGAAAGTTTTTTCAGTAGAGCGTCCAATTTCCCTACCCGGGAAAAAAAATCCCGGGAATTCCCGGGATTTCCCGGAAAAAATAATTCCCGTTTCCAGGGAAATTTGCAAATTTCCCGGGAATTCCCGAAATACAAGCAGAAGTATACATTTTCCTGCATTTTTGGCCCAAATGTTTTGAAATTATTTGATTTTATTTATTTCAATACACTGTTCATATTGAACTAATCAGCTTGTCTGTAAAATGAAATGCAGGGGAAAGCATTTTGAATAAATTTCAGCTGATTGTACTTAAATTTCTATTGAAATTTTGAAGGTTTTTGAAAAAAATATTTTTTTTGCCCCCTGATTTTTCGGGCCAACTTTGAAGGGGGGCGACAAAAACTTTAAATAAAATTTGTAGCAGCCTTATCTGTAAAAAAAAACTTAAAAGAAGCGAATCAGTAAAAACTTTTAGCTTTACTCGTTAGAAAATGTCTTGTCAAACGCAATCTTAATTTTATCAGTATAATGTTAAAAAAATCTACGGTTGATTGAAGAATAATATAAAATAAGGTATGAAAAGTGCTTTCTGTAACACTAGATTTTTAACTTTATTTTAAGATTTTCCACGTTCCGTGAAACATCTGTGAAATTTGGAAATTTGGAATTGTGGTCTCCCTTAAAATTGCAATTTTTCAGCGTAATGCCGTAACTATAGTTATGATTAGGACTTTTTCGGGAAAAAAAAATCACGGAAAAAAATCATATTTTTTATTTTATTTTTTTTTAACTTAAATTGTCTAAGAATTTCGTAGCTGTTTTTTTTTCAAGAGATCTGAACATTTCACAAAACACATTGAAAATCTGAACAATAATTTCCGAGACATCGTCAGTTGAAAGTTTTTCAGTAGAGCGTCCAATTTCCCGGGAAAAAAATCCCGGGAATTCCCGGATTTCCCGGAAAAATAATTCCCGTTTCCAGGGAAATTTGCAAATTTCCCGGGAATTCCCGAAATACAAGCAGAAGTTTACATTTTCCTGCCTTTTTGGCCCAAATGTTTTGAAATTATTTGATTTTATTTATTTCAATACACTGTTCATATTGAACTAATCAGCTTGTCTGTAAAATGAAATTGTCAAGGTTTAATTCAGATAATATTTATTTCTGAAGCATTCACCACTAGGAATATTGCTTGCTTATATGTTGGACAACAAAAATTACGCTGTTACGGAATAAATATAAACTTTTTTAGTTTTACAACCTTTTAAACTTTTTAAACATTGAGATTTGAGGATGAAAATTAAACTGATAAACTGTTAAATATAAAAAAATCGTTTTATTTCAACCACTTTTAAATGCTCAAAATTATTTTATTCCAATGCATTTATTAGGCTGAATACCATATATAATACCATATATAACTAAAATCATATTATAGAACCATGAAAAACCATTAAAAAACAATTTCATATCATATGAAAGTTACCCAAAGAATGCAACTATATTTAAAAAAAAAACTCGCTCCAAATATTTGAAAACTATGAGTTGTGATTTCATGAAATAGTGTTTCAAGTTAAGATGCGCTAAATATACGATTTTTAAGGTAAATTCAATGATTATTTATTTATTCACAAGTTGAAAATACTTGTTCTGAGATTAATTATCATGAAAAACAAAATTTCTGCATGATTTTTTTTTTTTTCATTTTATTTTGACAAATTTAAAAGCAATTTTATGGTTGTGGATAGAGGGTGACGAGCGGGAATTCCCGGGAAAAATTTCCCGGGAAATCGACCATTTTTGGACCTCTCGATTCCCGGGAAATTCGGTCGAGACTCCCGGGAAATTTTATACTTTATAAATTTTATACTTATATCGAAGCAAAATTATATAAACTTATCAAATTCTAAATTGTTTAGAACATTGGAAATTCAATTTTTGATGTTCAATAACTTTAATTGAGAGAAGACCAAAAATTGAACCCCAAAATTTATCTTGAAGCATACTTAGCAGTTACACCCCAGAAATGAAATCTAAAGTTTTTTTTTATTTTTATTTATTGATTCTATGAGGGGAAAGCTTTTTTCAAAAATATTCCATATCTTCTCTCGAGCATAGCATTTTTTGATGTCTATATAAGTCATTTTGTGTTTCACGTCAACCTCAATATTCAATTATATTTTGGAAAACAATTTGGGTTTTCCTAATAACTGTAAATATTTCTTCAATTAATATTTACAGTTGACCTTATAAAAGAAAAAAAAAGTTTAAATTTTTGTTTTTAATTCGTGGTTTATCATATTGCAAATATCCCGATACCAATAAGGCCGTTGCAAATATTTTTTGAAGTTTAT
Organism: Culex quinquefasciatus; assembly: GCF_015732765.1. Lineage (NCBI taxonomy): Eukaryota > Metazoa > Arthropoda > Insecta > Diptera > Culicidae > Culex > Culex quinquefasciatus. The sequence continues at coordinate 182,867,703 of NC_051863.1, forward strand.
GTCCCTAGACTCTGACCAAAAAATCAGCAAAAAAAAATAAAAAAAAAGTATAAAAATTTAATTAACGAGCCATGGTTTCAACATTTTAATGAAAAAAGTGTTTTTAAATGTATTATACACCTGTCCAGTTGTTTTGCCATCACTAGTTTCCAAAATATCTAAGTATTGACGAAAATTTTATTTTTTGCGAAAAATAAAATTTTTGGCGGTGCTGTACATTAGAATTTTATAAAAATTCTAAACATTTTTAAACAAGCCCAAACATGCTAAATATGATTATCAATGCAGAGAAATGCATTTAAGATTGTTTTTAGTTGATTAGACTTCTATTTTCATGGAAATTTTGAAGTTTTTTGGAAAAATATTTTTTTGCCCCCTGATTTTTCAGACCAATTTTGAAGGGGGATATTTTTTTACTTCACAAAAATCATGCAACAAGCTTGTGAAACTTTTGAAAAATCACTCAGTGCGAATAAAGATTCGTTAACATTTTAAACTACAATGTTGAGTCCCAAAAAGCCCAAGAAACGATCTTGTATTTGCAGATTCAGAAAAAAAAAATCAAAAGGTAGATATAGTTCCTCAGATAAAGAGGATACTGAAGTTAACGTTTCATAGAATAAGTATGAATTAAATATAACTTAAATGATTGAAAAGAAACTAATATTGTTCTAATATGTTTCATTATCTTTCAAATTTTTGCCACTGTTGGCATAGAAAAAAAAACTCCCGGGTCCCGGGAATTTACGGGAAATGGCCAAATTCAACTCTCGATTCCCGGGAAATTGAAAATCTCGAGAATCGTCACCCTCTAGTTGTGGAGCATAGATTTTCATTTCAACAAAAATACTAATATTTTTTTTCTTTTATTAGGGACGATTTGAAAGACGGCATACAAATTAGAAAGTTTATATATGTTCTCAAAGTTGCATGATTTTTGACAAGCAGTCAAGCCATTCATTGATCCTCGCACTCATTTTGACCATTATAGTTGCTGTTCTATACAATTTTGTTGTTAAAGATTTATCAGAAACAGGATCAGAATAATTTTCGTTAAATTTAGAATTCCCCGGAATTCCCGGGAATTGTTGAAAATTTCCTGTTTCCCGGAAATTTTGTAACCCCGGGAAATTGGACGCTCTATTTTTCAGTGTTGCTTTTTTCATTCAGGAGATATTTTTGAAATGTAAACGAACGAAAGAAATCGAACAATTATACTTAAAAAAAGGATTTTAAATATTTATATTTTTTTAATTTATTATATATCAACAATATTTTTTACACTAAACACATCGCACAAAACACATATGAAACTGTAAACTGGAGCGTTTGGTACGGTATGTCCACGCATCCTTCCTCTCATTTAGACTCTGTGAAATGTGATCCGTTCTCAGAATCCTCACTGCGGTGAGCAAAACGTAGTAGGGCTGGCCGCTTTAATTTTTACAATACATTTTCGGGTGTTCTCGAATGTACTGCAATTATTACAAAACAAGATTTTACAATGTCTTCTGTAAAAAGTTCAGCAGCAAAAAATAGATAAAAGTAATTTCTTTCATAAATAAACAAGACACAACAACAGCTTTGAATGAATTTTCTCTTTATTTCTGAAATCGTTAAAATCGTTAAATGTTGCCTTTTTTGTTTGTAAGTACAATATAGTATAATAATTGTTTTCAAAGATAGCTACAATATAATAGAACTTTTTTTTTGTTTTCTCAATAAATTAATTATAAGAATAATTATCTTTTTTCTTCTTTTCTTCCTTTCTTACATACGTGTTTATGCTTTGCAGTGTCCTTCAATCTTGCTTATCCTTTTCTAGTTGAGAATGACAAACAATGCTGAATAGAGTTTGAAGAGATTTTTTTAATTTCTTTTTGCTGCGTTTTTTTTCTTGATTCTGCTCTAATTGCTTGCAGTTTTAGTAGTGTGTGGGTGTGTGTGTGTTTGTGTGTAGTAAAAATGGCATAGTAAGTTCATTTTCCTCTCAAATGTTAAATTTAATGATTTTAAACCTGCTTTTTTATCGCAACCTACTTCCTCCTTTCCTCCATATCATTCCAATGTAGCGAAAGTTTTGAATGCAATGTGCCTATAAGTTTGTGTGTTTGTATGGTTAATGGTGTTGGTGAAGACTCGTTCAACCGTGCCGCTTCAAAACTAACGTATTTGTGGGTATGAGTGAGTTGCGATTCTTAAACAATAGTCAACAAGTAAGTGGGGAAAACGAACAATAAAATTAGTGTAAATGCATTTTCCTAGTGGTTATTGCAAAGAATTTTTCATTGATATTTAGTGTATGTTTCATACCGTCGATTCGCTAGCTTTCTCCTAGATACTTTTGATTGACTTTGATAGCGTTTTATTTGCTTATTTGTATGCAAATGGTTGTTTCCTCCATTCTCGAGAACAAGTTGGTGTTGTGTTATTTGCTTTGCGTTTTCGTTCCCTCTGTCAAACTTTTGCCCCAATACTGTCTGATTTCGTGTCGTGAAATAGTGTCAAACACATTTTTTGTGTGGTTTTTTTTTTGTTCTTCTTTCTTTTGAATGTCCTCCCTTGTCGGACTTAGGTACTTCAGTTTTGTTTTGCTGTTTATCTCGGTTGACTCAAACATTTTCTACAGTTATTTACAATCTTTTTGATTAAACGAAAATAAGCAGTTGCCATTCATTCGAACATGCTGAATAAGTTTTCGTGTATGCGTGTAAGTATTTTTTTGTTTTTTTGTTTTTCATTAGTGCGTTAGTTTATTATCTGATTTCTCTTGATTTCTGTGTGTAAAAATTTTAAGTAGAGAAAAAGTCTATCTATCTCTGGGTCTAGTCTAAATATTTTGTTCTTCTTTTAATATTCAGCATAGTACTCTTTTGTGAATGAGTTGAATAATCGCAAAAATTTCAATCGCCGTAATTTTGTTTTAGTTTAATGTATTTGATATTTCAGTATCTCAAACACCTATGAAATTATCAAAAATAAAAATGATCCCTTCAAAACAAAACCAAAAACTGTGAAAATCAATGCAATAAATCATCAGACTTTTTTTCAAATTTCTCTCCTGTGCATTTGTGTTTCATCTCCCAGAAAAAAAAACTTTCAATGCATATTTCATGACAGAAAAAAGCGCTTGTCTTCTTGGTTTGGTGTTTTCTTATCCATTAAACTACGCCTCTGTCAAAGAGTTTTGAATAAGTTTTCCTTAAAGCTTACATTGGGTTATCCTCTGCTTAGTTCTGATTACTTTTTAAGCCAAATTTGCTTGAGGTGAAAAATGTGTCTTAACTATGTGTGTGTGTGTCAATTGTCCTATAGATTTACCTCCTCTAAAGTGACGTCATAGTGAAAAGTACAAACACGGTGCAGATTTTTTTTTGTTGTGTGGTTTCCCCTCTCTAGAGTTCGATAGTGTGTGTATGTGGCTTGAGAAGCTGAAGAAAAGTAAGTTCCGTTCCGTTCTAAATATCACAAACTAGTTTTAACTCACTTCTAAATCTTTCCCAGAATTGAATAGCTCTCTAGTTGGAATCTACCAAGCTGGAAAGAAGTCAGTTAGTAGAAAGAGGTTCTCAGTGGTAGGGTAGTAGAAAAATATATAACTTCTATGCTTCATGTGTCGAACCGTATAGAATTAAGTCTAGTTGGGTTTGTTCTCTAGAGCGAGAAAATCGAGAAAGAATCACTAGAGTAAGTCGGTCACTATCTATAAACTTCTTTTTGCAAGCATTTTGGTTGCCTTAATATAGCTATTCTACTGCGTTTCCATGCTTGTCTCCTGCCCCTAGTAGTGTTCACTTTGTTCTTTCTATAATTTCTACTGTAAGTTGGTTTTATTTTAGAAAATTTATGGACGTTTTCATCTGCTGTTTTGTTGCTAGAACTTCTTGAGTTTTAATTTGTCACTTGCTGAAATCTTTCAAAAAGTCGATCCTCTAGACGTAAAATTAAAAAAGGCGAAAAAAAAAACAAAAAAAACAGTGATTCAAAAGTGTCCAGTTGATTTACAACGGCTTGGGGGTTTTGCCAGACATGAAGCACGTGCCTTCTCCGAACAGAATTATCATCGTTATTCGCACATTGTAAACCGCCCGCGAGAAACCACTTAGTTGTCCTATAAACAGAACCTAAATGCTTTCTGTTTGACATGGGCACTGAACTGTGTGAACTGGTAATAAAAAGTTCTTCTTTTTGCTGGTGTTCATAGTTAGAGCTAGATTCTGCTACGTTTTTTTAATATGATTTTATGTCATAATTTTATACCTTTTAGTTCTGGGGCGCTAAACCTTCGAAAATCAGAAGGTTTACACTCGAGCAATGACATGATGAAGTTGATTTGCCTGCGGGTATTGTAAGGTCTAAAGAAAATCAAGGATCATTCTGGTGCTTCACCTCCCAATACCAAGTCAAAGTATTCTTTCCCATAATTTCACTGCCGGCCTACGCACATAACCACATGTGATTGTGTTGTCAGATCGTGAAGAACTTACAATTACATATCAAACACACTAGTGCACATCAACATTAATCCGCTTGTCTACACAATTATTTACAATAAAGTTTGACTTTTTTCATAATCACATAAAAGCAGGATTGAGTCCAAAAGTCTGAATTTTTTTTAATAAAAAGATAAAAAATTTCTTTGTGCATCCTCAAGATGAAAAGGGACATCAGTCTTGGACAACTTCGATTCAACTAAAATTACTAAAAAAAAATTCTGAACTCGACAGGTTGCTTGCTATCGGCTTATTTAGCGTCTGCAAAAAAATAGAACTTCGTATGAGTTACGGCACAATGGTCCAGATCGCAAAATTAAATGGAAAATGGTTGTGCCGAAAAATTTGCAAAGTTTGGAGCTTTGGTGTCTTCAAAAGAGTCAGAGTGGTTTGGTTGAAAATTAGGGCGGTTCACGATTAGGGTGATTTTGAAAACCCAAACTTTTCAGGAATATTTTTGGGATTTTTTTGTCTTCTGAAAAAATGTTGGGCTTGTCAACCCAAGCATCTTTGTCGAAGACACCAAAATTTTATCTCAGAATCTACGCCTTCTACGAAAGCATCTGAGCAAACCTTAAAAAATCCGTTTTTTGACCGTTGCAAGGGTTAAGTTTTTGAGAAAAGTAATATTTGAGGCACTTTTAGAGCTCTTAAAAACAAACATTTTTATTTTATAACAAGTCATTTTGGACTTAAGAGTCAAAACTTTAAATTTTTCTAAATCAGTATTTTTAAGGCTGAACAATGCTAAAATTGGTCCGCAGGCATTCAAAGAGACTGAAGCATTGAAAGTTCTTTTTTTAAAAAAAAAAAACTTCATCATCTCGGTACGAGAATCGAACTCACGACCTCTGGATTGGAAATCCAGCACGCCGTTAGTCGGAACCCATCCCCTACCGGTCAGTATTCCCAGTGAGCAGATTTACTCTTTGAAGGGATCTGACTTTGCCGAGCCAGACAGGAATCGAACCCATCACCTTACGCTTACAAGGTGAAACCCGTAACCTCACGGCCACGGAAGCTCAGCCAATTCTTGAGGTTATATTTGAGAAAAGTTGGTCAAGTACTGTGAATGATAATTATAAACGACTTGTCACGAATATCAATTTATCTATGCTTCAGCATAATGTAAGGAAAATTAACATCATCGAAAGATGTATTGTTTTGAACACCTCTATGTTATCGAAATTATGGTACGTTGCACAATTGTTTTGTAAATTCCCATCTAGCTCAAAAAAAATCGGCGAGCGAAAAGTTTATTTGGAAAGGATACATTTTTAAATTAGATAGAAAACAACTTTATTTAGATTTTTTCAAAGGAGGTCTTAGGCTTGTTGACCCAGAAGCAAAATCTATGGCATTATTTCTAAAAAACATTTTTTTATAATTTAAATGCACATGGAACACAACTGGATGAAAGTTATTTGATAGATTTAGATTCACCGCAGAAACTTACACGTAATGCAAGGGAATGGTTGAATGAAGGGAAGGCAGTTGTTGCCAATCATAACTTAAATCCTGTAAAATTGATGCATAATTATTTTGTTTCACTAAATAGTAAAACACCAGCTATTGAATGGAAATGAGTTTAAAGTGGACTTTAATTTGGAAAAATTGTAGTGAATGCTTCCTCGAAATGAAAGATCGTGCAAAAATGTTTGGTTTCGTAGATGATTTGTTACCAAACAAAGAAAAAATATTAAGTTACAATATTGGAAACTTGACTTCAGCTGTATGCGACAAATGTGGTGGAGTTAATTCTAATTCACACAGAATAAAAGAGTTCCCAAGAGCAAAGGAAGTGTGGGAATGAAGTAGTCGTATTGTCCAAAATCGATACAAAATGAATGTACTTGATTTAGAGGATATTCTTCAATTAGATCTCGATGGGAAAAGCGAATCAGAAAAGACAGCTTTATGGCAAAGTTGCATTTGAAAATGGAGATCGAGGACTCGAGATATCTTCATTTGAAAAAGTCTAATTTTGAAGGGGAACCTATGTGGTACCACACTAACGAAATTTGAAAATTGTACACATAAAAGTTTTCCCATGTAATTTTGCCCGCTGAATCTGAATCTGCCCTCAATTCAATTCGGTTTTATTGGTGAATAATCAAGATACAATAAGTTCTTTTGAGGTACATAACAGAGTTTTGGAGTTCCTTACAGCTGTGTGTTACATCATAACCCATTTTGGATCAGTTATTGCTTGTAAATAAAGGTGTCACCAAGAGTAAGAAAAAAATGAAAAAAAAAACTTACTAAAATTGCAAGGGAAAGGGGAAAGAAATAGAGAAAGCTTAAAATTAGATCACAGTTATTTATCCTTTATAAATGTGCTTGATCATCAGCTCCCCAAGGGCCAGGAATTTCTCCGCCTTGTTACGGCAGGTCCGAAACCGCGTCAAAGTTTTTGCAATTCCGCTGTGAAACTATTAACTTTTCTTGTCCTTCTGGAGAAACGAAACAGCCTACTTTTCCCTTTGAAAAACAACAAAATGGAAAATTAATACCTTTCAATACTTTGCCACACTTTATTTTTTAAACAAACAAAACAAGTTTCAATTATATGAATACCTGTTAAAACAATTTCAAATGTTTAATAACTTTTGAAATCATAAACTGCTTCATATTAATTTTGATTTTGTCTGAATTAGGCCAATGCAAATATTTTCTAAGTTTTTGATCCTCGACTCTGGTGGGGTCAAGGAAGGGGGCAGGTGGGGGAAAAAAATAAAACAAGCCATAGTCTCAACATTTGGGTGCATCATTAGTTTTCAATTAATGTAAGATCTGACGAAAACAATTTTTTACGAAAGTTATCATCAAAAAATTTCAAAAATTCTAAATATTTTGAAATCAACCCAAACATGCTTAAAATGATTCTAAATGCAGGGCAATGCATTTTAAATTGATTTCAGTTTATTGCACATGAATTTCCATTGAAATTTTGAAGTATTTTGAAAAAAAAATTTTTTTGCACCTGAATTTCGGACTAACTTTGAAGGGGGGTGACAAAAATTTCAAATAAAATTTGTACCAGCCTCATGAAAAAAATAATATTTTTTTTTTATGTTAAATCGAATTTGCTATATAAAAACATGATTCTTGAACAAGAGTAAAAATTTTCAACCATTATTTCAAATAGTTTTTTTTTGTGAAGATCTGAAAATCCTGCTATTTTCTTATGGCATTGATTGATTGATGATTAAACCATTTTTGTTGAAAAACAGTGTCTGAAAGCAAAACAAACGTTTTCTGAGTATTTCACAAATAATACTGAATATTCAAATGCCGATATCTCAGCAATTAGATGAAAGAAACAACTTGAAACATCAACATTGTTATTTTACAAAGATCTATTCCAGGTCGAGATAACTTAATGACAAAAAATGTGTTTAAGCGCATTATGATTTTTTCAGTTAAATCGTGATATAAAAATGTAAGTTTATTTCTGTAAGAGTGTTTCTATTTTGCCATGTGTTTTACTTGCACAAACGTACAACTTTGCTAAAGAAACAGCAGCGATAAGATAGTTCCAGAAATTTTCAGAATTTTTGATCATTTAAGCACCTCTAGGGTGGTTCCAAATCAACTTCAAGCAGATCGTAACAGGGCTGGCCCATTAACCCTCTACTGCCCAATTTTTTTTCGATTTTTTTTTATTTCTCTCGCATTTTGAGCAACTTTTGTTCTACGAAAAACATTACTTCTCTTATTTCATGTTTTTGTTGCATCAGTTTTAGTATTTTAATTTTCATTTATCTTGTTTAATTCATGTTTGTTTTTGGTAGTATTAGTCCTACTCTACCATCTCCTATCAATTTTTTCATGTTTTTACAGAAACTTTTTAAATTTTATGCATGTTTTCATATATCTGCTATAAAATGGCACCATTATCATTTATATTGTAAATAAATGCGTAGAGGCATAGTCTGGGGCACTAGAAAAAAATACTGCATACTTCTTTTTAATTAAAATATGTGAAATGTTAGTAAAAAAAACACAGCCAAAGTTGACCCCTGTAGAAATGACATTTTTAAAAACATTGGTAAAGTCACAAAAAAAAAGTAAAACTTCCAACCCAGAAATTTTCTAAAATTTTAAGAGAACAAAAATTGGATGAAAAATTAATTTTTGGCGTTTTTTTTAAATCGAAGCCCGTCTAAAGGCGAGGTTGGGTTGTAGAGGGTTAGATGTGTATGCAAAATATGACCCAATAAAAAAATAGGAATTTTCATCATCTCCGCACTTTTAGGCAACTGATCATATTTAAGTTTTTTTTTCAGCCAAGTCTTATGATTTACAATAATTTTAACTTTACTATAAAAAAATTCATAATAAATTCATACTTTCCAGCCATGGAAAAAATGTAAAAATATTTGGAAAAAATTAACCCACAAGCTTCCGTGAGATGAAAATGTACAACAAAAAATTAATTAATTAAATAACTGGGAAGTAGGTAAAACACAAAAAAGTCCACAAGCAACCGAAAACCCACTCCGAAATTTAAAGCCAATTTGCAGTTCAATGACTACTTGGACGTTTGACTTTGAACAGGCCACACAGCCGCCATCTACGAGACAGTCAGTGTGACGTTTGAAGTAGGGCACAAATCGACAGCCAGCGCTCGCTCTGCTGCCTGCCTGCTGCGTGAATGTGTTTTCGGCAAGGTCGCTGACGTCGCTCCGTGTGTTTGATTGAAGGCTTCGCTTCTCGGTAGCCACGCTCAATCATCGAAAAGTTTGCATGGAATCTGGTTCCAGGGATAAATGGACGCGAAATTCGTGTTGGTTTTGTTGATCGTGGTAAGATTTGGGTTGTCATGGTCTGCTTAGAACAATTTATTTTATATTGACTTAAAAATCAATCCAGAAACGTCAGAACTTGATTCAAACTAGCCGTTTTCAAAACAGCCCTCTAGTCAAGTTTTGTTAGAAATCGATTTCGTCTTACTCCACTTCCTCACTCTCCTCACGAGTTGACTCCAATCCATTCATCATTGTCGCGCGCGCGTAGAGTAAACACTCCACGCCAAGATGCGCGTCCAATGTCCAAGGTAGACTCGGCAAAGCACCGCGGCTGCTCGGCAGAAGGTCTGCCTTCGGCTTTTCGGTTGGTGTCTGGCACCTTTGTTTTCTCTCTCTCCCGCCAGTTTTGATCAAACCGTTGTAAAATATCGATTATAACGCACCACCAGCATCTGCGTGTGCTGGAGGCCATTATGGCAGGTTGCCATAAAAAAAAACACCAGCGTTTGACAAGTGCACACCTCTGCCGACTTGCATCACCTTGACTTTCTAACGGTTCATTACACACGCTGCGCGAAAATTGACGGTGCCAATTGTAGCACAATTGTATCACTGTTTTACTGTTTTAAAAGCTGATAACGTAAGAGAGAGAGGCAGCAGGAACCGAAAAAAGCAATGAAAAACGCAACTTTTAACCACAACCAATAAATAGTATCACGTTCTTTATTATCATCTTGCAAAAAATATATATAGAGCTAACATAACGCAAAAAATATAACCTAACTTGATACTTTACAGTCGATTAGATAATGGAAGTGGAACGAACGCAAAGAAGGAGAAAGGAAAACTAACACGGTAAACTTAACAATCGAAAGCTTTAACAGCAACAAAAACAAATCCGCGTTCGCTTTCGTCGACAATACCTAACCTACAAATCGTACTGTTTTGGACTATTTTTGTCTAAATTTTCTGGATATCGTGTGACAGTGAGTTTCTGTGTGTGTGTGTTAATGTACGCGTTGTTGGAAGAAATAAGATTTGTTTTGTTCTCTTCGTCTTTGAGCAACTCTCCCAGAAATCCGACTTTATCTAGAATTGATTTTTTTTTGCATTTTTGTATTTGCCTTAAACATTATGGGGGCTTTCAATGTGAACAAAGAAGTTATTTTGCGTCAGTGGTTGCATTGCTGTTCATACAAACATTGTTTCAAAGTATTCAAGTGTTCAAAGTATCTTGAGAATGTTTCTGATTTCTGATGCATTCGGCAGTTTTAGGAAAATTCGGTGGGGAAAAGCAAAACCAACTGTTGTCAAACGAACGGGGTAACGTTTTAGTTTGACACCCCTTTTACACGGAGTTCACACACACTACCAAACGTTTGTTTTGATAGTGTGCGTGAGCGCCGTGTAAAAAGTGACAGTTTGTCACTTTTTAGTTTGACTTTGACCAACCAACGCGGTACAAACAAAAAAAGTGTCAAACGCAAAAGTGACCAACCACCGGGGGTTGAGTGTAGTGAGTAGCTTACAGACACTTTGAAAAAGATTCCTTCAGCGGATCCAAGAATGCCACAAGCACATGTTTATTAATTTTGTTTTAGAAATTCTTAAAATTGAATTGCAGTCATCCCACATACACTCAAACCCCGATGGTTTGACACCAACTGTTGTCAAACGAACGGGGTCACGTTTTAGTTTGACACCCCTTTTACACGGAGTTCACACACACTACCAAACGTTTGTTTTGATAGTGTGCGTGAGCGCCGTGTAAAAAGTGACAGTTCGTCACTTTTTAGTTTGACTTTGACCAACCAACGGGGTACAAACTAAAAAAGTGTCAAACGAAAAAGTGACCAACCACCGGGGGTTGAGTGTATTCGGAACGGTTTCCAGATCGGCCTATGTTCAAAAAATCATAGCAAATCGATAATTGAACTTAATGTTTCGCTTTTACCTTCATTTGAAAGCTTTTCTTGCGATCTTTCGAATGATGTATCGAACATCTGCAAATTTTAACTTTTATAGGAAGTTTTTGAAGAATTACTTTGACCCTTGAAATCCACAAATTCGGAACACTTTTTTCTTACGAATGTAAACAAACTTTGGATCTCTCCAGGAGTACATATTTATTACCAAATAATGACTTCACACACTGAAACCAATGAAACTCAAGCTTAGTGATGTTCTATACATGGTTTGATAACTTTTTTTTTGTGAAAATATTAGTTAAATTCAGGTGTTCCACAATTGTGGGAGGCACAATAACATCCCACAATCATGAAACAGGCCTTTTGGAGGCAGTATTTTGCTGCTCTGGACAAAATAGTCTTGGAATGAAGTTTTTTGTTCAAAAAGTCCTACTTTTACTAGTGAAATAGCAAGATAATGTCCAAATGAAGGTTCTAAAAATAGTAAGGTCGTCAGAAAAGCTACTTTTGGCATGCTATTGACAAATTATTATAAAAGTGTTCCGCATTTGTGGGTGTTCCGAATATGTGGGATGACTGTAAATACAGGGCATTTTAGAGTGATGATATTTTTTCCATATGGTAAACGGCTTTCCCTTAAAAAGACAATCTACTTTATTTTTGAAAAACTATGAATAGTTGGTCAAAAAAGTTGGAAAAAATTGCTCAAAATATTTTTTTTTTCGAAGATGGAAGAAAATGTCCTATCAATTCAAAAGGGAACAAAACATTTCAAAAGGGCACAAAACTTTTGTAAACAATAGTTCCTTTCCCTCAAATGACAGTTTGCACTCTTGTTTACAAAAGTTTTGTGCCCTAATGAAATGGAAAGCACTAAATTGTCTAAGAAAATATTGGATTGAACCACGTACAAATACAACTAGAAATAGAAAGATGTAAAAAATGAGGTTTCTTGGTTATCACTCAAATTGTACAGAGCGGATTCGTTAATTCGATTTTCGCTACTTCGAGTGTCCGCTAATTCGAATGAAAAAGCACTCAAACGTCACAACCAGTTGTCAAACTGATGTTGACATTTCAACCCCATTGTTCGACGATTTCCGATCACGTGGTTTCCATGGTATGTAAATTAGATAAGGTAAGGCGGGTTTGCGAGCTGTCAAAAAATAGTTCATATGAAAACCTGATTTTATATAAAGATTTTCAGAAAAGTGAAAATATAACCATTTTCCGGGAAAATTTCACCAGATTTTTTCCTGAAGGGTTGTTTAACATGCAATTTTTTGACAGCTCGAAAACCCACCTTACCTTATCTAATTTACATACCTTGCGTGGTTTCGAGCTTTTGACAGCTGTCTGTCATTCGAATGAAATTCCATCAGAAGTAGCAAATCTGCTCTTTACTCAATTTTAAAATCGACGCTTTCGTGCTGTCTTGTCGCACGTCGCTTTTTGACGTTCCGAGAAAAGCGCGTTTTAATGTTTGACCTTGAATAAACAAAAAAAAAAGAGTCAAATTTGCTTGGAAACTTGTATGGGCGAACTAATGTCGCAAAATGGCTATTTTTGTCATAGGGAAAGCCCCTACAAAGTTGAAGACTAGTTAATAAATACAAAAAATAAATGGTGGCCGAAATTTCGTAGAGTTGCTCTTTTGGCAAATGTGTGTGTGTGTGTGTGCGTAAGAAAGAAGTTTGAAAGTGTGAGGTTTCTTGAAAACTCTTTTGTGTGTGTGTGAGAGAGGTTTAAGGTGCACGGTGCGTCAAACTTAATTACACTTTAACCAGTTTAAAGACGGTATTTTCACTTTTGTAGGGAAAAAAGTCAGAGTGTAGTTTGGTAACCTTAAATGTTAACTGTTGTATATTTTGGAGAAGAGAGAAACGCTGTAAGTCCGTGTGTTGGGTGTTTGTGAGAACCGACTGTAATCCAATTGTTTCAAGTAGTGTTTGTTTGTTTGTTTGTGTTCTAGAGGTCGTTTTTTGCTGCTCTTACGTGCTAGGTTATGTGTCGTTATTTCCTATTATGTATACGTAATTCGTAGAGATTAATGCGAATGCGAAAATGGATTTTTTGGATTAAATGGATGAATTTCACTCTTTGTTGTTGTTTTTCTTTATATGAAAATGTTTTTGCTTGAAGTAGGAATTTGTTGATTAAATATTTTGCTTTCGTCAAATGTATCGAATAGAATTGGGAGATTTTTTTTTTGTTGCTCAAATGTGGCGTTGACCTATCATTTCTTGTCTATCAAAGTTTTCTATGCTGTGAATGCGTTGTAGTAATATGTTCTTGATTTTTTTTTTTTGATAAAGTTGATAATGGATGCAATAAACTTTCGCTTTGGTAGAAATATTGATGAACAGTTTGTATGCGTTTTTGTCCTAGTATTTTTTTGTTTATCTTTTTCCCTCTCACAAGTCTTCAAAGTCATAAGATGGACGCACGTCTGCAAGTAATTTGTCTACAGAGAACGGTTTAATTTCCCCCGTGTGCAATCACTGCGTGTTTTTAGGTGTTAATTTCTCAACAGTTTAGGTTCCGACTGACGAATCGCCAGCGCTTCGATATTCATCAATATTTCGTTCGAAATAGTCTTTCCGGTTTATATGTAAAGAGATAAATAGATTTTTTTTCTTGCTTCAAGTTTGCAACCTTACAATGACTAGGATTTACCTTTATATACTATCTCAAGAACAACAAAAACAACAATCAAATAGAAAATTAAAAGAGTTTCCGGCGGCAAAATTCGCTCACTATTCCGTAAGATCCTAACACTTGCTTAGCCCGATCCGTATCTACAAATGGCACCCTTGTAATGAACGGGTCTAACAACTACTGATTAGCAGTGGTGTTCAGAAAGGAATTTGAACAGATTTTTATTATTATTTTTTTTTTCTCTTGATAAGCCTTTGTCTGTACAAAACAACGGAGATTTGCCCTCTCCCATATAGTTATTCTTTGCGAAAGATTTTTCTTCCATTTTTATACACACTATTTTCATAAAAATACTTAATTGCTGCTCAACTTTTGCGGATTGCAATCCGGTTTTATTCGGAATAAAAAATTATCTGTCTCTCTATAAATATTCTGTCTACCTCTTTCATCTACAATTTAAAATATCTGATTTTTATTTCCGTTTCTGCTAAATTAGTTACTTTTGTTCTCCACGTTTCCCCCCTCTTTTTCGAAACAACTACTCTATCTAACCGTGTGTTACCGCTTCCTGTGGATGATTATACAAAGTACAATTCAGTTTCGCTAAAAAAAAGTCAATAATCACAATTTGCTCTTTCCTCCGTTTCCTTTAATTTAATGTCCGCATATTTATCGCAAGTTTACTAAGTTTTTTTAAAAGTCAGGTATCTGGATTAGTAGTCATTGCCATCTCAAAATTGCTGACTCTACCCTTAGCACGTTTTTTTCTACTTCTTCTTCTTTTTCAATCAAAGCCACCGCGCGCCAACAAAACGATACGTTGCACGCAACTTGCGTTCAAACTTGCACCCAAGCTTGCACTCGTGCGCTCGCGCGCGCGAAATGTTTCAACCCAAAGCAAACACACGTGGCGAACGCAAACTTTGAGTAATGTTTAATAACGTAAAGAATTGGTTAACATTTTAAAAACAAATTTCAATGAAATCTAACATTTCCAGCAGCGTTTCGCAAACGATATAACAAATTGTTAACAAATTTCCCAAAACAAAGTAAACTCTTGCTTAGTCTCACTCTTGTGGCTCTAGTTCTGGCTCTGCCCTTGGGTCACTTTATACCGTTTCCGCCCGATGGTCGGCTCCCCCCGCTGCTTTCAGTTCACCTTGGATCGCTGGTACCCGCTGCTGCTCCGTGAAACGGCGAGCTTGGGTGGTACTCCGCCCGGCGTTGGTGGACCTGCCTCTCTCTTTCGGCTCGTTCTCTCTGTAGCCTGTTGGTGAGAAGATTGAAAAAAAACAGACAAGTTTGTTAGGGATATAAACAAAATTGAGACGTGAAGGGTTAGCTCTACTTAATAGTTAGAAAGTCCATTCTTACCAAGTTTGTCATTTGTTCATCCCATGTACTTCATTTATTGAAATACGTCAGGAATGCATTGGAAATGTAATCACAATGTGTTAGTTTAACAATAATGTTATTTTACAGTGAATCTAATTCGATTTAATTTGACAAAATTAAAAAAAGGTGTTCAGAAAAAAAACATGAAAAAATCCTGAAGAGCAATTCTCTGAAGAGTGATTATTTTTCAATGGCCAAAGAAGTAATTTTGCATCATTAGTTCGTCTATAGAAATTTTAAAAAAATTCACAGCAGAAATCTATATCCATACATTTTTTTTGTTATCTTCGCAAAATAACCATTTATAAAAATTCATATTTTTGGATGACGAAAAACTTTAGTTTCTATGTCCAAGGATAGTTGAAATTCATTTGGCAGTGTTGCCAATTTTTCTAAAAAAAACATTGTTTTTGAAAAACTTTGAAACCTAACATTGATGACCGACCACCTAAAAACTTTTTTTTTTTTACTAAAGGAATCTGGAAAAATGTAGTTTTCTCTACATTTTCAAAAAAGCGTCAAATTTTAGAAAAATGTTTACTCAGCAATATGCTTAAGATTTTCAATGTATAAAAATGTTATGGACTTTTTGAATGTTTAAGAGTTTTTGAATTTAATACTCAAATTTTCAGAAAATACCATATTTTCTCGAAAATACTGATATTTTTATAATTCGCAATATGGATATCAAACAATTCGAAATTTTGCATGCATTTTCACTGTTAAAGAGATTTTGAATAAAATACTTTTATTTTCACAAAATACCGTATTTTCTGAAAAATATTCAAATTTTTATGATTTTTATGATTTTCAAACGATTCGAAATTTTGCATGTATTTTAAATGTTTTAGAGTTATTTGAATGAAAAAGCAGCTCATGAAAATTTGAGTACTTTCAAAAAATACGGTGTTTTGTAAAAAAAATAGTATTTCATTCAAAAAACTCTATAACCGTGACATTTCGATTCGTTTGATAACCATGTTGCAAATTATAAAAATTTTAGTATTTTCGAGAAATTACTTTTTTGTGAAAATTTGAGTATTTGAGTTAAAACTCAAAACAGTGAAAAATCAAGCAACATTTCGAATGGTTTGATACCCATATTGCTAATTGTAAAAAATTGAGTACATTCAAACAAAATTACGTTATTTTGTGAAAATTTTAGTTATTATGCTTTGAAATTTATTACACTATCAGAAAATATATTTTAAGCGAATGCATTGAAAATTTAACACGATATTGATGGATTAAGTCAATTTAAGAAAGATTTCAAAAATGATCTATCGTCCGTTATCGGTTGGTCAAACATGGTCACTGATGTTAGTTATTCAGTTATTCGGAGTAAAATTTTATTGAGGACTTCGAATATTACTGTAATACAGTCGACTCTCTCGTTGTCGATATTGAAGGGACCGTCGAGAGCGGAAGTTATCAAATGATATAACGAAAAATCAAAGTAATCTATTTAAGGGACTGACAAATTTAGAACTGGAGCAATATTGATATCGGGAAGATCGACAGCCAGAGAGTCCACTGTAGTACTTCGCTTAGTTTTTTTTACATCCCTAGATATTTAAATTCTGATTTTAAATTATGAAACATTTATGAATTAAAAATTTTGCGAACTGACGTAACAACATTTTATACTCTTTAAATTTTGAGTTTTTGGAATTTAAAAAAGAAGAATTTTTAAATATTGGAATTTATGAACTATTTAATTTGTGAATTAAAACAAATTTTATTGTTTTTTGGTTTCAAAACTTTTTAACTTTCTTGTTTATTATTCTTTGAATTTAAGATTATCTGTGTAATTTAATTTTTGAATTCATTACACAGTTCAACAAAAAATCAAATGTTTCTTGTCTCTGAGACGAGTATATGTGTTCCTAGTAGAATTTTGCCTGCTGAATCCTAATCCGGGTCCAGAATTGCTCCAAATGGTCCCAATTTTGAGATACACCCGCTTGAAATGTTAGTTTAGGCCAAAATTAGCTACTTTGTTGACTATTTTACAAAAGAACTATTGGATAAACAACTAAACCAATACATGTATCTTATAGTTCACGTTTTCTCCTTTCTGAAACACCCCTGGTTTTTAAAATTTGATTGTTTCTACGAATATTTATAGCCATTTTAAAATTATATTTTCAGTTGGTTCTCATTAAAGTTTTTCCAACTTGCATGCAAGTCAAATTATGCTGGGATATCAATAATAAAAATCAAAAATGCTTTGCAGAACGTTAAATAAGTATGTCTCGGTAATCTAATTGATCATATTTCATGTAATTTTGTCTGCTGATCGTTAGATTTTTTCAAAAAGGTCAGATTTTTAAGTAAAAATTGAATTTCAAAATAAAATCTATTTTATGCTAAAGTATGACTCAGAGATGACTAAATGTCGATGTCTCGTCAGTCTAATTGATCATTTTTATTGTATTTTTGTCTGCTGAATCCATTCTCATCATTAGATTTTTTCAAAAAGGTCAACTTTTTGAGTAAAAATTTAATTTTCGATGATTTTTTCAAAATAAAATTTATTTAATGCTAAAGTATGACTTAGAGAGGACTAAATGTAAATGTCTCGTCAATCTAACTACTCATTTATAATGTATTTTTGTCTGCTGAATCCTTTCCCATCATTAGATTTTTTCGAAAATGTCACGATTTTGAGTAAAAAAAGATTTATCATTTTTTAAAATTTTAGAATTTTTAAATTATTAAATTTTCAAATTTTAGAAATTGTGGATATTACTTTTATGTTTTCGAACTTTCAAAGCTTTGAATTGTTAAATTTTTGAACTTTTAAACTTTTTAATTTTACAATCGAAAATATTTTTAATTTTCGAATTTGGCAAGCTCTAAGTTTTAGATTTCCTAAATTCTCGATATTTTTTTTGTTGGTTTCTGAACTTTTAAATTTTTATATTTCTGAATCTTTTTGATATTTTTTTTATTTTCGATTATCTGTATATTTTGAAATTTTAGTCTTACATTTTTAAAATTTCTTATGTTTTTAATATTAAAAATTTAAAATGTTATTTTATACTTTTTGATTTAAAAATATTCAGTTTTTGGATTTGTAATGAAATGATTTTGTTTTTTTTTTGAAAGTTATGAACGATTTGGGTTTTGAATTCCCAAAAAACAAAACTATTGGCACTACGCCCCCCGGGGCATGGCCTTCCTCTAACGTGGGATTTCTGCTCCAGTGCCTCTGACGAGACAGGAGAAACCGGGACCGACGTTTTACTTCACCATCCGATAGAAGCTCAGTGGATAAGGCGGGAATCGAACCCGCGTCTCATAGCATCATCGGGATCGGCAGCCGAAGCCGCTACCCCTATTCCCAAGATTTTTCAAATTTTATTTTTTTTTATTTCTGAACTTTGTTGTTTATACATTTTTATATCTTCTACATCTTCTTTCAATGTTTTTAAATATTTCAAATATTTAAAAATTATTAGATTTTTTCATCTCAAATATTGCAAATCAGTAGAATATTTTGCGCAATCCAAGATTTGTGTGAAAAAAAATGAGTATTTTTTCGATTTTGACTATTGTCTACAAGACCAAATTGATTAAAATTTGCAGGTTTTTGAATATTTTAAAATTCTTTTTGTACTTTAGGTTGGCAAAAATGTATAGTGACTTGTACGGACAAACGAATGAGACAAAATTAATTCCTTGGTCAGTGAAAAAGTACACACGAAGTTTGATCCAAATGTCCCAAATACAAATAATAACCAGTTGTCCGAAGTCTCGGAAAATTGCTCATCAAAAATTATTAAAAATCAATTGTAAAATAACAAACCATGTAGAAAAAATGGATTCGGTATTGTCCACGGTCTTCAGAATGACAAAATGTGCCATTTGAAATTCAATGATTAGCAAATAAAATAATTGATATAGGTTGTTGACAAAGTTATCGACTTTAACGCGGACAAATTACTGAAAAAAAAAATCTAAAATTTATTTCTGAAACTCCTAGAAGGACACTATGATAAAAATACTGCCAAAAAATATAAAATATTAAGATAGGTTTGATAAAGATATCATTACTCACTTATTTTTCGATTGTCTCATGAATTGTTGAATTTTCCTTGCGGCTTGATTCTGAGTTCGTTGCGAATAAGTTCGTCTGCAAAACAAAAAGAAACCCCAAATTAGTCCCCCACATCCTGCATCAAGCCCTGCTGCCGCCACTCACTTCAACGGTCCCGACGGGCTCGGTTCCTTCGACGAACCACCCTGATTGTTCATGTGCTGCTGCTGCTGCTGCTGGGGCGAATGCTGCTTCTTGTAGTAGCACGACGTCGACCCGGCCGCCTCCGGACAACCGTCCGTGGCGCCACTCACACCGGACGCGAGCGCCTGGTGACCTCCGCCGGCTTGGGACTTTTTGAAGCGTTTGTTCTCGCAGTACGAGCGGTACCCGTTCTGGATAATGACGGCCGCCTGGGTCATCTGGCGGTAGTACGCGTACTGTTTGTACCGCCGGTAGTAGTTCTGGATGACGACGGCCGCCGACCGTTCCTTGTCCTGCTCCTCCATGCGGCTCTTGCGGCCCTTGTATGAGCGGTACGCCTTCTGGATGCACTTGGCCGCCTCGTACAGCTCGCGCTGCTCACGTTCTGCGGAGCGGGGGGGTTGGAAAGTTGAGTTTGTGTCGAAGGGTGCTCCTGATGATAACTTACCGGTCAGTTTGAGGTTGGAAAAGTCCTTCTCGAAGGGGTTTGCGTTCGTGGACTGCAGGAACTCGGTAAAGTCCTGCGTCGTTGGTGGAGGGCTTGGAGATCCAACGGGAGCATCCTGCGGGATTGAGTAGCTGGCCGGCGATTGCAACGGACCGGACGAAGCCGGACTCAGACTGGAGCAGGGCGTTCCAACGTCGTGGTACCTGGAATTAAAACGTTGAACTAACTGTAACCTTTAAATTTTAAGAATGACTTACCGATAGTTGTGATCGCTAAACTCAAAGTTAAACTCCTCAAACTGGGACGACGGCAGCGAGTCCAGCAGTGGCTCCATGAAGGAATCGTTTAGCATCCCCATTCCGGACGTGTCCTCGCTGAGGGACTCTGGCATGGGACTGCCCAGCGACATGATCTCCTCGGATTCGTTCTAAGAAACAAATTTTTTAGATCATTCCCGAAAGAGTTTCAAGAACAAGAGACGTTACCTTTATCCGTTCGGGCATCGCGGCGATGATCTGTTCCGCTAGGGTGAGCACCTTGGCGTCGGAATCCCCTGGAAAGGATAGAAAAGGGCGCACCGGGTTGGTTAGTGTTTGCGAAACTACAACGGGTAACTCAACTTGGAGACATCGAAGAGAGACACCTAGAACACCAATAAGGACGACTAACAGCTGGAAGGTTATTTAGGGTTCAGGGTTTTAAAATTTCTACTAACTACAGTCTAGCGGAAGCGAGAAGGAAAATAAGCCGACACATGCAAGCAGGATACTTACCTAGAATAAACAAAATTAAGGTTTAGTTGAAAAGGTGAATGAATCATATTATAAAGTATTTACAGATTTTGGTAACCGGTTTTAGTCTGTAGTGAGATTTAAAATATAGCCCTCTACTCACATTTATCTCTTTATTTGTATTAGGGGAAGGTGGGGCAAGACGACCATATGGGGCAAGAGGAACAATTGCTCGTACGGCCGTAATTTTTACAATTTTGATTATTTCCAGTATGAGGAATTGTTGCTAGCAATGCAATTAGCTGATTCTACTACCACATAATCGCCAAAACGACGTAAACGCCACGGGACATAAGATTTAGTGAAGTTTTTTTTCAAAACCTTTGTTTTCTTATAATATTTGGAAAGTACAAAATAAGGCTTAGGGTTCATTTAAAGGCTTATTTTATCAAAATGCTATTTTTCCTAGATCAGTAGTGTCCCTACCAATAACATGCACCTATTACAAAGTATGATTTAACTTTTGGCTATTTTTGTTGAGAGCTTTTAAAAAATCTTTTTCATGTGGGGGGTACACTTGCCCCATTTTTAGTATGGAAAAAATTACGAATTGCTGCAACAACATATTTTATTGGGAAATAAATACATGAAAGTACTTAAAAACTGATAAACAATTGTTAAAAAAAATTGTCCATACAAAATATAGTGATGTTATGAAAATTTACTTATTATCATCTAAGTAATATTTTTTTCGTAAAACGATCAAAAACAGGATTTTTTCAAAACTTGTTCTAACAAAGTCTTAGTCAAGACCTGAAATAAGATTATTAAAATAAAATCCGACAGATTTTTTAACTTTTTAATGGGTTATAACGAGCATTTCCTTCGCTTGTTACACTTGCCCCACTTTCCCCTATGTGATTCGATACAAGACTCCATACAATTTTGCGAGCAGGTCATACAAAATGGACATGTCAATATTCGATTATCTGTGACTTGAGTAGGAAATTTTTGATAGAGTTGGTGTCTCTGTTAAAGTTTTTTTTCTGATTCGATCAATATATTTACATAAAAAATGAGATTTTTTGAAAAACATCCAACATTTTTAAAAAAACTAAATCAAATTTTAATCATTTAAAAAAATCTTTACGAGGGAAAGCCAATCCAGAAAAAAATATATTTGAATAGTTGAGTAATTTAAAAAAAAAATAGCCGAGACTATGACAATCGAACAATTAGCTTCTGAGATAAAGCAGCACACAGAATTACCACGACATCTTCAAAACTATTGATTTGAATTACAATGTTAAAAATTGAAATATTTGTGAAATTTTCTGATCATTTTAATGATTTTTTTTTTTTCAAATTTGTAATCCAATATGGAAAATTATATATTATGAGATCCTTTCAATAATGATGGCTGATATGAAAATTTTAAATTGATTGTATTGATTTTTATCTTCGGCATAGTTATTGAAACGATTTGAAAATTTCATCAACAATTCATTTTAACCATTCAATCAAACCCAGAGTTTCTAAGGTTTCTAAGGTTTCTGGGTTTGGGTTTGGGTTTGGGTTTGGGTTTGGGTTTGGGTTTGGGTTTGGGTTTGGGTTTGGGTTTGGGTTTGGGTTTGGGCTTGGGTTTGGGTTTGGGTTTGGGTTTGGGTTTGGGTTTGGTTTTAAAATTTGTTTTTTTTTTTTTTTAAATTGATTGGAGGGTCATCTTAACAAGATCGTAGAGGTTCTTTTTCCTTTTCATGAAATTTGGAGACAAAATAAATGAACGAAAGATGATAGTTACAATTCATAGAGATTTTACCTGCTTTTAAAAAGAAAAAAAGTTATTTTTTTCAAGCGAAATATGAGCTTTATAGACACAGCGAAAACAAGGAAGATATTTCATCAAAATGAAATTAAAAAACAAAGAAAAATCGATTTGCGATTTGCGGACACAAATTCTGTATTTAAAAAAAATTGTTTTATTTTTTAAATCCTTGATACCAGATCTGTGCTATCCTAACTCTATTACAAAAGATGCCTGTGTTGGCACCCCTAAACATAACAAAAAATGTGAAAATTTTAAATTCATATTTTAGTAAAATAAAATCTAATTTCAAAAATTGATATTTATTTGAGTGCCTCCTGAAACTTTGCCAAAGACTCTTAATCGATCAGAAAATCATGGATACAGATTTTAGGATTTCCACATGTCCATTTGTATGACCACCTCCAAAAAGAAAATGCGAAATTCTACAGAATTTCTCTTTTTTTATGATTCAAGATTGATTGAAAATGTTTCTGGTGAATTTTTGTATCGATGTAGGGTTGAATCTTTGAGAGTTAATAAGAGAAATTTTAAATACAATTGCACAGATTTTCTGATGAAGTTGAAACAAATTTAAATTTCTGTTGATCAAGTCTAAAGATGTATAAGACATATATTTATAAGAACAATAATATTTACAGGACTGCAAGAGTTTGTTGAATGAGGGTTTGGTAAGGAGTAGGATTAAACAAAAAAAAAACAAAAAAATAAACAATTTAAAAGAATACACCAAGATTTAAGGAGACAAAACAAGGCTTTAAAAAATAAAACTAACTAAAAAAACAAAAAAGATCTAACAACGAAAAGCCCGTCGAAACACCAGCACCAGAAACTAACCTCCCCCCGAGGTCCCTTCTCCGGCGGCCGCACCACCTACTCCACCTCCTCCTCCTCCTCCACCTCCTCCTCCTGCTCCAATCTCCTGGTGGTAAACGTGACCGTGATGCGAGTGGTGCCCCGTAATGGTCACCACCGAGTGCCGGTCGTCGTCCTGCAGCGAATCCGTGTCCTCGCACATCGGACTCGATCCGGCCGCTGAAACTTCACCTGTTTGGAGCGTGTGTGGATTTTGTTTTTTTTGTATTGAATTGAGTAAAAAACGAAAACGAAACGAATCATAAGAGCAAATTTTGCGAAAAAGCCACTACAACTGTTCAAGAGTGTAAATTCTGAGTTTCACTGTAAAGATTTATATATTTCTACTGTATTAAAGTGTGCTGATTAACTATGTGTAAACTGGGTCTATTCCTCTCTGATTTCAATCAAAAGATATTTAATAAAATGCCAAAAAATTGTCGTTTTTAAGCTTATGTCCCCAAAAAAAAGTACTCACACAGTGCAAAGTCCATCTTGCGCAGTGGCGAAAGCAGCGACGTATTGCTGAGATTGCTGGAATTCTGCGACGGAGATTCCGTCGAACGGTCGTTCAACGAGAGGGAAAAGTTGTCGGAATCACTGCCGGGTCCCCCACCACCGCTGGAAGAGGTGGTTCCCTTGGCGGTGGCAGATCCGACGATCGCCGCGGACACCCCGAACGGTGACGACCCTTGGCCACCGGAAACGGAACCACCGGCGGTCAGTGGCAGCGACATGCTGCGGTCGGTTCTGTGGGGGAAAGAAAGAAGGATTATTACATTTAAACTTTTAACTTTATGCCTGTAACAGTAGCTTTTCAAATCTCTGCACACTTAGATTTTTTTCACCGAATTCGGTAAAGCTTACCGAATTTTCAACAGTTCGGTAAACTGAAAATTACTGAATCTGGTAAAAATGTTCATTTCGACAGACGGTTTAACGATCCAAACTTATCCGACTTTTCAACTACCGAATTCGGTAAAAAAAATCTAATGTGTGAACTTTATGTCAGATTTCCAACATACAAACTAAGCTTTTTACTGAATTCTTTAAAATTTTACCGATTTTCAACTGCTGAGAGTTCAATTTCAGTAAAAAACAGATTTTAAATATTTTGCATTACTTTTTTGAATGCGATCAACACACTAAGATTTTATTTACCGAATTCGGTAATTGAAAAATCGTTAAAGTAAAGATCTGTAAAACATTTGTCAAAATTAACAGAATTTTACCGAATTTCAATTGAACTACAAAAAAATGAACAGCATAACCGAATTTCGGTAAGTTTTTACCAAAATCGGCAATATTTAGTTTACCGAACTGTTCAGCATCTAAGTGTATATTTTTTACGGATTTATCAACTACCCAATTGAAAAAAAAGAAATCTAAAACTGCAAAATCAGAATATAATAATATTTTTACATATGCAGTACTAATCTATACTTTACGGATTTATCAACAATCGAATCCGGATAAAAAAATCTTAAACCGTACAAAGTTAGATTTTTTACCGAATCCAGTAAAATTTTACCGAATTTTCAATTAAATATCGAATTCGGTTAAAAACAAAAAAATGCGTAAACTTATGTTTTACCTGTTTTGGAAAATTTACCAAATTTTCAATTTCCAAATTCGGCGAAAGAATCTTAAATTTTATTTTATTTATTTTAGTTTTACTTATTTTTTAATAACTCTGTTTGTAACTCCATTTAGTACTGATTTTGGAAAATACTGAATTCTGTAAAAAAAACTGTTTGTTGTAAAATTGTTTAGACTTAGATTTTTACTGAAACTGATACAATTTTAACGAATTCGATTAACAAAAACTCAAAATTTATCAACTTAGATTTCTTTACCGAGTTTGAGAAATTGAACAGAAATATTAAGTATCAAATTTAAAAAAATACCTGACTCGGAAAAAAAATAAAAAAATATTTTATTTTTTTCGTTTTTCCTGATTTAGTAAAATTATACCGATTTTTCAATGACATTCATACATTCGTGAACTTAATACAATCGATTTCAGGAAAAAACAGGTTTAAATTTTGTTTTTAAAAACATAACCAATCTAAACTCTACGAATCAATATGGGTCATTCCAGGTCAACTGAGTACACTTTTGGACTCGACCTTCACCGATTTGGACCAAACTTGGAGGGAACGTTTATCTATCAATAGTTAACAGAAATCCCAAGTTTGGTGCGGATTGGACCATCCCTCTATTTTTGGCACCGCCCTCTTTTTTGGCGATTTTCTAAAAAACTTTTTTTTCTTTTAATCATAACTTTGCAACTATATGAGCAAAAGACTTTCTACAGATTGCATTTTATAGAAGATTGTCCAAGGAATTCGATAAAAATAAAATTTTAACCCTTAAATGCCCACTAATATTATATTTTATCGTTTTAAGTATAAAAATTCAGTTTTGACCAATTGCTTATATTTTTATTTGTTTTATTTTATCATCATCGTGTTCCCCGGACAATTTTACATAATAATCAATGTAGACTCCAAACTAAAATGAACTATTGACGAGATACAGCGATTTTACTGAAAAAAGTTTGATTTTGCGCAGCAATCAGAAGTTCATGGTGTACTTTTCAACAAAAAGGAATGAATCTCGCATAATTCGGTTTTTATATGTGAGAAACTTATTTCGGATTTGAATTCATAGGACAGAGTGCAGTGCAAAATCAAACTTTTTTCAGTAAAATCGCTGTATCTCGCCAATAGTTCATTTTAGTTTGATGTCTATATTAATCATTATGTAAAATTGTCCGGGGAACACGATGGCGATAAAATAAAAAAAATAAAAATATAATGAATTGGTCAAAACTGAATTTTTGTACTTAAAACGTTAAAATATAATGTTAGTGGGCATTTAAGGGTTAAAATAGTATTTTTATCGAATTCCTTGGACAATTTTCTATAAAATGCAACCTGTAGAAAGTCTTTTGCTCAAATAGTTGCAAAGTTATGATTAAAAGAAAAAAAAGTTTTTCAGAAAATCGCCAAAAAAAGAGGGCGGTGCCAAAAATAGAGGGATGGTCCAATCAGCACCAAACTTGGGATTTCTGTTAACTATCGATAGATAAACGTTCCCTCCAAGTTTGGTCCAAATCGGTGAAGGTCGAGTCCAAAAGTGTACTCAGTTGACCTGGAATGACCCATATATTACCGAATTCTGTCAAAAAAAAATTAACAGATTTTCAACTATCGAATTCAATTATAAAAAAGTTTTTATTTTTTTCACCGATTTTTCAATTACCGAATTACCGACCAAATTTTCAATTACCGAAATCTGTAAAAAAAATTTAAAAAATCGTATAAACTTAGATTATTACTAAAACCGATAAAATTTTTACCGAATCCAATAAAACAACTCAAAATTTATTAGTTATGATTTTTTTTACCATGCGTTGAAAATTTTACCAAATTCGGTTAACAAAAATCTAAAATTATATAAACTTACTTTTTTCTGAATTCGGTGAAATTTCAGCCATTTTTCAACTGCTGAACATTCGTAGACTTCAAACAACGGATTTCAGTATAAAATATTAGGCTTAAATTTTTCGGCTACTTTTCAAAGATGCTTTACCAATCTAAACTCTTATCTTACCAATTACCGAATTCGTCAAACAAAATCTTAAATTTTATAAACTAAGATATTTTACCGAATTCCGTTAAAATTTTATTGAATTTCAACCTTAAATTTGTAAAAAAGTATTTTTATTGATTTTGAAATAATAAATAAAGATTTTTCACTGAATCCAGTATTATTTGATCAAATACCGAATTCGGTTGAAAAAAAATTAAAATTATATATGCTCAGATATTTTTACCGAACTTGGAAAAATTTACCAAACTTGGTTAAAAAAACTAAAATGGTCGACTTTTTTTTTCTGAATTCGGTGGAATTTCACCGATTTTTCAACTTTTAGATTTCAGTAAAAAAAAATAGGATATGCCTTTTTTGTTAATTTTTAAAGATGCTTTACCGATCTCAAACTACGGTTTTATCACGTACCGAATTTGGTTTAAAAAAATCTAAAACTACCGACTAACTACCGGAAACTACTACCCAAATTCGGTTGAAAAATCCAAGAAAAAAACTAAAATTGCGTTACCATATTTTTGTTACCGAATTCAGAAAATTTTACCAAATTTTTAATCAAATTATCAGCTACCGATATCGGTAGAAAAAAATTAAAATTGTATAAACTCTTATACTGAAACCGGTAAAATTTTAAAGAATTTAGAATTCAGTAAACAAAATCTTCATGTCCAAGGCCTTGAAAAGTTACTTTGTACTAACCTGTTCAGCCGCTGCGACTCCCGCAGCGACTTGCCAGCTTTGCTGAGCGACGAACGCGTCTCCATGTTGATGCCACTGTCGATGGAGGACCGCTTGGAGAGGCGCGCCCCCGGCGGACTTTGGCCACTGTAAAAGACGTACATGCGTCAAATAAGACCCAAATCACTTCTTCGCACGAATCTCACCTCGAAAACACCGCTCCCGGTCGCAGAAACACACCGTCGTGGCTTCGGTTGCTGTCCGAGTTCGGGGACAGCGCGTTCGACAGCATCGGGTTCGAGTTGTTGTTCTCGAGGGCGTAGTGCAGCGTTCCGCTCGTCGACAAACCGCCACTTTTGTGGTCACCGTACGGCGACAGTGACGGGTTGAAGGACGAGGACAGTCCAAAGTTGTCGTTGCTGCAGCTATCGCTGTTGCTGGCGTTGAGGGCGTCGTTGTAGCTGAACAGATCGCTGATGAAGCTATGCTCCGGGCTGGAGTCGGTGGCGGCCACTTCTGGCGGCTCGATCGCAGCCGTTCGGCTGCGGCTGTTACGACGCGAACCGGCGGCAAGCGTAGTGGCGGAAGCAATACTTGAAGCGGAAGAAGGACGCGATGGGGCGGCTACGGCGGAAGCAGTGGAAGTGGAAGTGGTACAGGATGAGGTAATCGATGCCAGCGTTGGCATCGCCGAAGCGGAAGTTGACGCCAGCGATTTGCTCTTGGTTTGGAGTCGTTTGGTTTCATGCTTTTCCAGCTCGGCAACGAGTCCGGAGAACCCGCGGCACTTGGCCACCTCCAGCGGACTCTGCTGGGCGTTGTTTTTCACGTTCAGTGCGGTCTGGTTCCACTTGTAGAGGACGACGGCGGCCTCAATGTGACCTCGGGCACAGGCCCACATCTGTGAAGCATGCGAGCCAAGATTTGAAATCTAACAGACACAATCCCCCCAAAACCTGTACTCACCAGCGGCGTGAACCCGTCCTGGTCCTGACTCAAGGCGTCAATCTCCGCCTCCAGTATGACGTTGGAGTTCTCCGCCTTCCAGGTCAGCATCGTCCGGACCAGCTTGGCGTACCCGAGGGCGGACGCCAGATGAAGCAGCGTCATGCCGCGGTGCTTTCCCAGCCACGAGCCCGGCGTTACCGAGCGCCACATCTTGGCCGTCAGCGACTCGCAGTACGACACCAGTCGGTCCTCGAAGTTGGTCTGCTTGAACAGGGTCGAGTCTTCGGGCTGTTGAAGAAAGGTTCGATTTTTTTTTGTTTCAAGTCAATAACAGTAACAAGCACTTACCAGCTCGCCCGGCTCCACCTTGATCTGCAGCTTCTCGTCGATCGACTCGAGCCGGTTCAGCAGGTTGAACTTGTACAGCATGTCGTTCCCGCTGCCCTCGCACTTGGTCTCGAACTTGGGCGGCGATTTGTACTCAAAGTTGACCGCGTTCGATATCACATAGCCGTCGCAGGCCACTTGCAACGTGACCACGCCCACCTCGTGGGCCGGGCAGTAGCACCGCAGGACTCCGTTCTGGACCAGCGTCGTCGGCACCGGGAACGAGTCGAATAATACTGTATAAGACGAGCTGGCACTCCACGGGCCAGTCACTAGCACCTTGATTCCCCCCTCCGGATACGCCCACTCCGGACTAAAGTCCGTAATAGTGGACGCGTTCGAGCCTCCATGATGCAGACTTCCGTCCGCTACGATCCCACTGTCCGCGGACAACTTGTAATGACTCAGATCACTCGCTGCATCGTCCAGATCGCCTCCAGCGTCCGTACCCGTTTCGCTTTCGTTCAGAAAACTGCTCTTGGCGTCCAGCTCAAGCTCCGGGAACTCCACCAGCATATCGAACGCATCCAAGTTGACAAACACGTCGTCATCAACGGCGTCGTGGTTATCCCCACAGTTCTCGATAAAGTCCATCGGGTTAATCTCCCCGTTCATGACATCGTCCGTCGGCGTCCCCGACTGAGTCCCCGTGCCAACTCCTCCACCCTGGCCATGGCCCAACGGCATGTTGGCACTCAGCGTCTTCTGGATGTCCTCCTGGGACAGATCCAGCGTTTCGTTGAAGAACGGCATGTTGTCATGGTGTTGCCCAGCCAGGCTGTGCTTCAAAAACCCTCCGAACAGCCCGTTCGACGTCGGACCCTGGTGCTGGTGGTGACCCAGCATCGATCCCGGCGAGGCCGACGACGACGACGAGGCGTCCATAACTTCCTGCTTCGGCACCAGCCCGGACGAGCTGCAACTGTCCGAGGGGGAGTTTTCCATCTTGATACTTCCGCCGGAGCTGCTGCCGCTGCTGCTGGAGTCCGCTTTGGCGGCCGCATTCTCCAGGGCAGCTTTGCGCTGCTGGAGCAGTTGTTGCTGGTGGAGTTGTTGCTGTTGCTGCTGCTGCTGCTGCTGCTGTTGCTGGGAGGGATGGCAGACGAAGGATTGCTGTTGGCCGTTCAGGATCAGCAAGGATCCGGGGGAGCCTTGGAGCTAGAGATGGGAAACAAGATTATATAAATTTGATTAGTATAATTTCGTTTGACCAAAGAAAGGTATGCAAGTTTTATCACGAAGCATAACATTTATTATAGATAATTTTGAATTTGAAATTTTTTGCCTATAAATTGAAATGAAAGTTTAACAAAAATCAAATCAAATCAATTTTACATTTCTTTTCGTTTTGTAAATAACTCTGGTTTTTTTACAATTCTACGATGCCCAAACTAGGATTGTACCATTGTGGAATGTTAAGTTTCCAATTCCTATGATTATTTTTCCCGAAAAATCTAAAATCCTATACGATAGTACCGTAAACCGGGGTCAATGGGACACATGGGGCGAACTGGGACAGCAGTTTTAACCATGTTGGAGCACAATATTTTGATTTTTCTGGTTGGTTTCGGTTAGAACAGACTCAGGCCAACAAAATGTGTACATCCATTTTCAAATTTAAAAGCTTTAAGTGCTCTTAAAACAGCTGTCCCTATTCAGACTGTAGTCCCGATTCACCCCAGATTACGGTAAGCGAAAAGCAAGAAACGATCAAATTATTTTTTCTTAGGCCAAAGAGCCTATTTTGCATTATTGATTTATCCATTCAAATCTTCAAACAATTGAAAAGCTAAAAATTAATGAAAATTAAGTGTATTTAGCCGTTTTCAAATTATATAAATAAACCAGGGTGTAACAAAAATGACTTTCTGGCGGCCATTCAGCGTCCTGTTCTAGTGGTACTAAGCCCAAATCCCAATCATGAGCTTAAATGGGATTTAACTCTTAAAAAAACACATTTTTTAAAGGTAATTTTCAAGACTCTTTGGTCACTAATGCGTTTACATTAAACACCATTGGTATGTAGGCCAGATCCTTGCGCAAGTTTTTGTAGTTTTTGTAACTTTGAAGTTTCAAGCAACCTGGAGCTCGGTACAGGCCTTCAGAGTTAAACTTTTTTTAATCGGCCCAAGCAAATTCAAATGGTGTCGCCTATCTTGTTTTTGCGGGGCCATTTTTTCGGAAGAAAAATGCAAATCTTTGAAGGCCTGGACCGAGCTCCAGGTTGCTCTAAACATCAATGTTATTTATATACTCGAAAAATTAAAAAGGCGGATTTAGCTTTTTGCTCAGAGAGAAATAAAACAGGGAGAAAAGCAATACAATTCTCACACAATGTTCAGGCCAAAAGAAATCAAAGATTTAATTTTGGCCATTTTGCATCATTATATAATTTTCCATACAAAATACTTTTTAAAAATTTAATCAAGACAAACATTTCAAAAGGGCCAAACATTCAATATTACGCCCTTTTAAAATGTTTGTCTTGGTTTAAAAATTTTGAAAATATTTTTTTCGAAAAGATCGGAAAATTTCACGAATGTTTCATATTTTAACATAGTAAATCGGACCATTAGTTGCTGAGATATCGACATTAGAAAATAGTGGGTTGTTTGGGTGAGACTTAGAAAACATCAATTTTACTGTTTTTAAACACTTGCATGGCAATATCTCAGCAACTCAGGGTCGTATCAACAAAGTTTAAAAGTGCAAAATATAGAGAATTTTCTCAGCTTTTCAAAAATATTTTTTAAAAAGTGGGCAAACATGTGCACTAATTTTAAAAATTGAAAAACTGCGACTATTTTCAAAAAAGTCAACTAAAAATGGATTTAACTTGAAAACGGTGCACTTTGTTAAAATTTCACTTTAGTACTTTTTGATTGTAAATTCAATTTTTCATCGAAAAATGAAGTTGAAAAATTTTTGCGACCAATATTTCGATTTTTTCAAAAAATCGGTGTAGCTTCAAAAAATCATAACTCGGTCAAAGATTTTTTGTACAACCTGGAAATTTCTGAAAAGTTGGCATTTGATGTCCTCTAAAACATATCAAAAAATAAAAAAAATTAAAAATAGTGTTTTTTTGCAAATCAAGTGTTAGTGACAAAAAGTGAAATAAAAAATCACCAAATTTTTTTTTAACTTGTATCATATTTTTTCAGTGTAGTCCATATCCATACCTACAACTTTTCCGAAGACACCAAATCGATCAAAAAATTCCTTCAAAAGATACAGATTTTTGAATTTTCATGCATCATACATTTTTGTATGGACAGCTGCCAAATTTGTATGGAAAATTATATGGACAAAGTAATGATGCAAAATGGCTTCTTTGGGCATACCGAAGGCACCAAAAAAGTTTCAGTCGGATTAAAAAATACAAAAAAAAAATCGAATGACCGAAATCTGAGAGAACTGCTCAGAAACCAAAAATTTTAAATTAAAAAATTAAAATTCAAAGCCTTAAAAATTGAAAAAAGATCAGTAGTTCAAAATTGGTTCAAAAGCACAAATATTTAAAAATTGACAATTAAATTTAAAATTCAAAAAATTAGAAGGTCAAAACAAAGGGATTTGATTTTATATAAAAAGTTTGTTTGACAATCGAATCACGCATTTTTATTTTTCTCAGAATTTGATTCTCTAATCTTAACTATGACTCCAATACTGCTTCAAAGTTAGCCATGTTTTTCAAGTTATAAAAACATCTACACTCAAAGATGACATCAAAATAGCGGCATTTGGGAATTCAAGAATCTATGCATTTGAGTGTATATTTTTTTTTTTGTTTTATGATCTTTGGAAGTTTAAATTAATAATTTTATAAAATTAATGGAATGTTTGATATAAAAAAAATTATCCTGATTTTTGCCTTCCTCACTGAGGTAAGGCTATAATCCTGCTCTAAAAATGAACTTTCTATTAAAAGCTCCTAGACCCACCTTCATGTATACATATCGACTCAGAATCGAAAACTGAACAAATGTCTGTGTGTATGTGTGTGTGTATGTGTGTGTGTATGTGTGTGGGTATGTGTGTGTGTATGTGTGTGTGTATGTGACCAATAATGTCACTCAGTTTTCTCAGCACTGGCTGAACCGATTTTGACCAAACCAGTCGCATTCGACTTGGTTTAGGGTCCCATACGGTGCTATTGAATTGTTTGAAGTTTCGATAAGTAGTTCAAAAGTTATGTATAAAAATGTGTTTTCGCATTTTTTTGGATGTTGAATAAATGGCAGTAAACTGAACCAAACATCATTATGTTATACATCGTTAGTTAGGTAATTGAAAGACCTTTCCAACGAGTCCAAAACATTGGTAATCTGGCAACCCTGTCTCGAGTTATAACCACTTAAGTGATTTTTATGTACTTTTTTGTAGCCGGATCTCATTTAAATGTATGTAAACAATGTCCGGATCCTTCATCCGACCCATCGTTGGTTAGGTTATCAAGAGACCTTTCCAACGAATCTAAAACATTGAAGATCTGGCAACCCTGTCTCGAGTTCTGACCACTTAAGTGATATTTATGTACTTTTTTGTAGCCGGATCTTATTTAAATGTATGTAAACAATGTCCGGATCCTTCATCCGACCCATCGTTGGTTAGGTAATTGAAAGGGCTTTCCAATGAGTCCAAGACATTGAAGATCTGGGAACTCTGTCTCGAGTTATAACCACTTAAGTGATAATTATGTACTTTTTTGAAGCCGGATCTTACTTAAATGTATGTAAACAATGTCCGGATCCTTCATCCGACCCATCGTTGGTTAGGTAATTGAAAGGGCTTTCCAATGAGTCCAAGACATTGAAGATCTGGGAACTCTGTCTCGAGTTATAACCACTTAAGTGATAATTATGTACTTTTTTGAAGCCGGATCTTACTTAAATGTATGTAAACAATGTCCGGATCCTTCATCCGACCCATCGTTGGTTAGGTAATTGAAAGGGCTTTCCAAAGAGTCCAAAACATTGAAGATCTGGCAACCCTGTCTCGAGTTATGACCACATAAGTTATACATTGTGTTCTTTTTTTCTGGATCTAAAAAAATGATGAAATCACTCATATACCCATTTTTGGTAAAAAGTGAGGAAGGCATCAACCACATAGGTGGATTAAGTTAGTTTTTTTAAATATTTAGAATCCAAATTTTTAAGGTTTAACAATTTTGGATCTCAAATTTTCATTTAATTTTAGGTTTTTTTTTATTCTTGAGTTTTCAATTAGGCCGTTGCAAATATTATTGAATGATTTTGTTAATCCCCCTTCAAAATTTTCCGAAAAATCAAGGGGCAAAAAAATCAAAAAACTTTAAAATTTCAATGGAAATAAAAGTCTTATCAACTGAAAACAATCAAAAATGCATTTTTCTTCCTTAATAATCAAATTCAGCAAGGATAAATTTTAAAGTTTTATTTTTAAATTTTGAATATTTATGGAATTCCAATGTACTTTAGCAAAAACCTTTTTTCCACAAAAAAACTCAACTTGTATTAAGATATTAGGATATTTTGGAAACTTATAATTGCAAAACAAGTGCACATGTGTCAAATGCATTTTAAATCCATTTTTTCATTCAAATTGAAAAAAAAATTGGTTTGTAACCTTTTTATTTATTAATTTATTTTTGCTTGCTTCAAACTTTGGTCAGAGTCGAGACACATAAACTTCAAAAAAAATGTATGCAACGGCCTAAATGAATTTTATAATTGTTGAATTTTAATTTTCGAAATATCAGAATGTACCTATCTTTTAAATTTCAAATGATTTAGGATTGAATTTTTCGTCAAAGTGAAGAGTTCGTATCGACGTGACGTGGATGAAACTTGCTGCGATTGTTTGCCAAATATGAGCCCTCTACGACAAATAGAAGTGGGGTAAAACGGGTTTGGAAGTTTGAGGTCCAAAAAACATAAAATAAAAATCTTAAAATGGCTCGCATTTTCCGTAAAGTTTCATCAATTCCAACTCCCTTAGTTGCATTCAGAAGGTCCTTTGAAGCACTGAATCCAATTGATGCAAACGTTCTTTAGGGCGGGGCTTGTCGATTAAAGCTGAGATACATCGCGCACGGCTTGCCTGCGTAGAAATGAATCACCAAAGCAACATTCGAATGCCTACGCGTGTAATTCCACGTTTGTTTGACGTGTTGGAGTTTTAAATTTGATTTAGAAAGTAATCAAATAAAACATTTTTGAAAAAAAGTTACGAACTAGGTGAATTATGTCAATTCTAATAAATGATTGATAATCTGTTTAATTAATCACAGTTACTCTGATTATGTCTGATAAGCATGATTAAAGATCCCCAAGATTCCTCTCACCTGTGACAGACTCAGCACCAGCGAGGGTGTTCCCCCGGACGACGCCCCCGACGTCACTGCCCCACCCCCACCACCACCATTCGCACTAACCATTGACGCACTCGTGACCGCACCATTATTAACCGTAATGTGATTATGATGGCCACCACTATTGCTGCCATTAGTGCCGTTGCTAATCAATCCACCCCCGCCAGCAGTGTTGCCAGCATCCGCCGCCGGTTGCCGCTGATTGACGACGCTGGAGTCCATCCCCGAGGACGACGATGACGACGACGTGGGGGTCGTCCTCGCGGTCGCCATTGAAATGTGAGCTTCGCGGCCATTATTAGAAGCCGCGACCGAGGACGAGTTATTGCCGGCAATGATCATGTGAGCCCGCTGCTGATGGTGGTGGAGTTGGTGCTGCTGCTGCTGGGCCGCGGCCAAATGACCGTTGGTAATGTGACTACTGACACTTGTTAATTGTGAGTTGTTGCTGGCGGTGCCGTTGAGTGAGTTGAGATGTTGGGTGAGCGTTAAATTACTGCTGCTGACCACGATGGAGGAGGTCGACGAAGCCGGGGTTGTTCCGGCCGCCGAGGAAGGGTGATGATTGCCGGCAATTGCTGCTCTAATTGAATTTAGATTGTTGGAGTGATTCGTGCTGCTTGAGTTTTGCTGCTGCTGCTGCTGCTGAGAGGTAGGAATGACTTGGAAGTGGATCGGAGTGTCCTTCTGGCCGGACTGTCGGGCACTGTCTAGGAGGGCTTGCTGCTGTTGCTCTCGGGATCTCTGGCGGTTGTCTATCCACCGGGGGTACATCTGTGGGTTGGTCATGATGTGGGAGGGGGAGAGAGGGGAGGAAACGAGAAGCAGAGAAAGTTAATTGAGATTTTGTGGTTAACGTGAGAATGGAGGGGGAGGAAAGTTATCTTATGATGTTGATTCTAGTTCATATCGAGCAGAAGGTGCTAAATTGGGCTCGATTGATGATGATTATTGGATTATATTGCTCGATTTGTGCCGAGATGTGGTTGAGAGAAAATCTCGGAATCGGGGGTGATGTAATGTAGTGTAATAAACATGAGTTACAACCGATGACTGTGGTATGTAAATGAATTTTGATCCCCAAATAAAATTTATATCATAGCCGTTCATTTAAAGATGTTTAAACTCTAGCAAAACAATGCAAAAGGGATACACTCTTTGTTTGCTAACCAACAACGGCATTTTTGCATTGTTTTGCTTGAATGATTATTAAGGCTTTTGAAATTTTTTCCACCCGCCACGCTTTTTTTTTTAAAAGCCCAAAAAATCTTTGCGCCAAAAAATATTTACTAAAATTATTTTTTTCATTGAAAACAAAAACTTTTTAAAAAGATTGTAAACTATTACATTGTAAAACGCTTATTTGAGTTTTTTTTAATAAAATGGAAATTATCTTTTTACAAGTTTTGAATTTTGGAACTAAACATCGTTAAAAGACGTAAAATCAAAGAATTTAAGTGAAAGTACGAATTTATAAATTTTGGACATGCTGAAACAGCAATTTTCTCCGGAGATAAAAAGACACTTTTTATATATATTTATGAATACTAATAAAAAATTATCTCAAACATTTTCGCATTTTTTTTTTGCGATTTATTAATTTTGTACGTTTTGTTTTCAGTAAACATTTTTTTCTCTATGGCAAAATAATTCATTTTGCATCATTAGTCATTGTCATATCAATTTTGTGAACTGGTTGTACAAAGTCGTGGAAGTTTTAGGTTATGATTAGGACTGTATATTAAAACGAATACAAGGAAAAAAAATACAATTTTTTATTTAAATTTTAAAATTAAAAGTCGAGAGCGGTATTTTTTTATTAATTTTTTTTGTATTGTGAATGAGAATAAAACCGGGATCTTTTGCGCCTGAATTTGGGATGGTGCAAAATCTGTTACCAGAGCCATAACATTTTGAGAAAAAAAAAAAAAAACAAAAAATGTCACATAAAAATACCAAACTAAAAAATTAGTTTCAGATACAAAATCGCAAATTTACAATCGAAAATGACATGACACACAATTTCAAGCCCAACATTCTAAATTATGAAACAAAAATTCAAACAAAACAGACTCCAGACTCGATTATCCGGAGGTCATCTCTAAAATAATTTAGATGTTTAAATCCAAGATGGCGGCCACAATGGCTTTGATGACATGTTGAAAAAAATGATTTCAAATTTAGAAGGCAATCAAAAAAAATATACAAATTGACGGAGTCTGCGATCAGCAGAGAAGCGAGTCAGACGTGCGTCCCTCACAAACCAAAAAAGTGCTAAAAAGTGCAAAAAATGCCTCACGGCAAGAAAAAGAGGCGGTCCTCACCAGCAGGATCGGCAGATTTGAAGAAGCTAAAGAATGCCGAAGCGCTACCTGCAAAGCCAGGCAGTTTGAGCAAGGACGCTCAAAAATTGTCTGGAAACCAGTTCGCTACCCTCCCTGTGGACGTGAGCGAGAAGGAAGAATTTGAACGACGGGAAAAGTTGCCACCCATTTTTGTGAAAACATCGTCATCGGATTCGGTGCGAAAGTGGCTGACCGGATTTATCAAATCTGGTGCATTACGAGCTTCCATTCGGTTGTGTGCTGATGGACTCAAAATTCTGCTACCTACCAGAAAGGATTACAACTACGTTCGGGATTTCCTGAACAACACAAAGATTGAATACTACAGCCATGACGATCCAGGTAAACGCCCCATGAAACAGGTCCTCCGAGGCCTGTATGACATGGATGTGAATGTGCTGAAAGAAGAGCTCAAAACTCTTAAGTTGAACGTGATCGAAGTCTTCAAGATGACGAGACACAACAAGGACATCAAGTATCGTGATCAACTGTACCTGGTTCATCTCGAGAAAGGATCTACAACGCCGTCTGAGCTGAAAGCAGTTCGGGCAATTTTCAACATCATCGTGACTTGGGAACGTTATCGTCCAGTGCACCGTGACGTGACGCAATGTTCGAACTGTTTGCAGTTTGGGCATGGTGGAAGGAACTGTTTCATCAAGAGTCGTTGTGCAACCTGCGGAGGTGAGCACAAAACTGAAGCTTGCAACACAATCAACGAGAACATCGAAGCGAAATGCTTCAATTGCGGCGGTGACCATTCGACCAAGAATCGAAGCTGCCCAAAACGAGCTGAGTTTGTGAAAATTCGGCAGCAAGCGACGACGAGGCACCAACTAAATCGTCGCAAAACACCACCAACTTTCACGGACGTGGATTTTCCTGCTTTGGCGTCACCTGGAGCGGGATCTGTTCGAGTGGTTCCAAATCTGCAGCCATTGCCGTTGAATCAGTGGCAAAAAGTTGCAGAGAATACAACACCTCCTGGCTTCAGTCAGCAACAGAGGGAAAACCAACCAGCATCAACGGATGAAGACAGCAGTGACCTGTTTTCACCACAAGAACTTCTGAACATTTTCATCGAGATGACAACAACACTGCGAGGGTGCAAAACTCGTGCGGAACAAGTAAGAACGCTTGGAGGATTTATCTTAAAATACAGTTCGTAGTTTACTCGTTCTAATAATTTTGAATATTTCAATGAATTTGCTCTTTTAGTTTTAAGTTAGGATTAGTTGTTGAAGTGATTTTTTTTTCTTTTTTACCCAAGTGTATTCGATTCAATGCAAAAATGTAGAACAATTTGAAGTAAATAAATGAATGTGAACAGTTAATAAGAAAACGAAAAATATAACAAAGATGAAGAGCATGTAGCCATACCACTTAGAATGTAAATGAAATGTAATTATTAAAAGAAAGTTCAATAAAGACATATTTAATTTCAAAAATATACAAATTGACTAAAATGAGATCACAGAGCTCTCATTTTATTTTAAAACCATGGTAATAAAAAATGCAAATTTGGTTTCTTATCCGAAATTGGCAAAATATCAGTGAATTTTTTTTTCTCAAGTTTTATGTCTTTTCCGATCTTTGGTCTCAAAATGCCAAATTATCAAATTCTCTGAGTGTTCCTTTTTGGATAAAAAAAAAAATACAATAATAAACGTTATTCCCTATATTTTTATCGGTGCAACATCAATTGTTCATGTTTTGAAATTGAAAATATTATTTTAAGCAATAATATTTTTTGAACCCACTTTTTTTTGGGAATTTTTTGCTTGGAGTCGGTGATTTTCAGCAAAATGCACTGATTTTTTGATGTATTTTTGAAAGACATAAAAAAATACAATGTATACAATTATTGGCTTTATTGGTATTATTTTAGATTGTTAAATCTTTGAAAATAAATTTAAAATAGTGAAAAAATGTTCGAAAAAGCAAGAAAACATGAAAAAATGTCTATAATTTTCTTTTTAGGACATTTTTAGTCGGACAACTGGCTGCTGAAATGTAGCCTTTTGAAGTTCAAATTTTTAGAAAAAAATTGTCTGAATTTCAAT
This sequence comes from Culex quinquefasciatus, assembly GCF_015732765.1. NCBI lineage: Eukaryota > Metazoa > Arthropoda > Insecta > Diptera > Culicidae > Culex > Culex quinquefasciatus. Next base: position 182,907,424 of record NC_051863.1, read on the forward strand.
GTTCACGAATTGAATATTGCGAAATTTTCTGCTATTTTAAGTAATAACAGTTTCTTTACTTCGAAATCAAGTCAAATAGGAACAAATAGGTGTTAAAAAATGTTTGGATTGATTTCATAATTTTCAAAATATTTTTTTATAAAATCTTCAGAAAATTGCAAACAAATTTCATTTTTATATATTTAACATCAAATCAATATACTGCAACAGTAACCAATAAAAATGTAAATCATAATTTCTAAACTTAAATATTAGGATGTAACAAAAATGACTTTTTTGCGGGCATTCAAGGGTTTGTTCCGGTGGGCATACTAAGCCCAAATCCAAAATATGAGCTTGATTTGACGTAACAGGAGCTGGCGCTCCGCACTTCAATTTTAAATGGGATTTAACCCGTAAGAAAAGATTTTTTTCAAGAATGTCACTTTTTGAGGCATTTTGGTTACTGAAGCGTTTATTTTCAACATCATTGACGTGTGGCCAGATCCTTGCGCTTCTTTTGGTATTTATAACATTTAAATTTGGAGCACCCTAGAGCTCGGTACAGAACCTCAAAGTTTGGCATTTTTTCGAAAAATCAGCCCCGGCAAAATCAAATGGCGTCAAGGGCGTCGCGAGGCGCGACGCATTTTTTTTGCCGGGGCCGATTTTTTGAAAAAATGCCAAACTTTGAAGTTCTGTACCGAACGAAAAAAAATTGAATGCTTATTTGTTTTTTCAAAACTTCTAATCATAACTTGAAACATTTTCATATATTCACCCATTTGAAATGGCCACTCTAGTCTCTGTAAGAGACTTTAAGCCAGGGGTGACCAAAGTATGGCCCGTGGGCCAAACGTGGCCCGCGAGGTCATTTTTTGTGGTCTGCGGACTTATTTTGAATGATCATGTAAAATGGCCCTTCATAGATTTTGTCAATATAAAAATAATTGTATAATCGGGATCAAAGTATGGCAAACCAATACTTTGATCCCGATTACATGAAACAAATATTGTGTTAAAAATCTATCTATCTATCTATTTTATCGTAACACGATTAAATGTAATGAAAAAGAGTAAATTATGTCAACATTTTCATCAAATATTTATTGAAATTTTATTAAAATTGGAGGAATGATTATTGAAAAATCCTTAAATAACTCTTATAATTAGGATTGCAAAAAATTTAAAAAAGGAAAATAAAACGCTTATACAAAGTAAGTGTCACACCTTCTAAAACATATTTAAAAAATAAATTAAAAAATCAATTCAAACACAACTTTACATTTTTCTTTAAAATTGTTAAATCGCGATTGTTGAGGCACAAAAGTTGCAATGAAAAGCAGATGAATAATATTTTTTTTTCATTTTCTGATTTTAATAAAACTTAACCAAGGTTTTTAGTACAAAACTGTTAATTCATTATTTTTTTCTAATATTTTGTATTTTTTCAAGTTTTATTGATTGAAATTTAAAAAAAACACATTTTTTTTCGTATGGCCCGAAAGCTCATGTGAAATATTTTTCCACTCAATTTAATAATTCTGGCGTTTTTTTTTTGAAAAGGTCCAATAAACCAAATTTTCAGTTTTTTTTCTTTTTGGATGTTTTTTAATACTGTCTCAAGGCAGTTTCAAAAACACCCAAAAAGCAAAAACTGGAAATTTGGTATATTGAACCTTTTCAAAAAAAAAAAACTCCAGAATTTTTATAGTTTTTTTTTAATTATTAAAACCAAAATATCTACAATTTAACGAACCTTTTACAAATAATGATTGTTAATTGGACATTTTTTGTCTTATTTTTTAGGGAGAATATTAAATAGATAATTTATTTGACTGGGCTTTTGGTGACCGTCGTGTATAACTATTGTCATAAAAGTAGCGGATTAAAAGGAAGGGCGTGATTTTAAAGTCAAACGTTTATGGATTATTTTTTTCCTTTTTTTTTTTTTTTGGTTGAATTACGAAGGTGATTGAAGTTCTTCAACTTAATTAAATACTTTTAAATTGAATTAGGTTATTTAAACATATCAACTTAAGCCACCTACCCTCGATCCGATCAGCACGTTCGGCGCCGTCCCTACGCCGCCACCCAGATGGCCTGCCGCTCCTCCCTCGGTCGTCCGCTTGCCCAGCTCGGTGCTCGCACTCTTGGCCGCGCTGATCCGCCTCATCGGGTGCGAGCAGCTCTTCCCGTCGACGCAGTTCGCGTCCGGGCAGCCACACTCGAGCTGCTTGACGAGCGCCGACTGCCGCGCCATCCGTTGCTTCTCCATCAGCTGGCTCACGATGGCCTCGACCGTTTCCGCCGTGGAGATCTCGATCTCGTTCGTGGCGTCCGGTTCGTCCTCGCTGAAAACTGCAGGAAAAACTGCCCTCCGATTAGGTTGATAGATTTGACTTCCTGCGCTCGGCGGTCGACACTTACACATGGGCTTCAGCTGGCTGACCAGCTCCTCCTTGGTCCACTCCTTCTTGTCACCCCACAGGGCCAGGTTCGGCGTGATGACGGCCATTTTGTTGTCGTCCGGGTAGGGCACGTTCAGGTAGTGCACCAGCACAATGTCCGGGTTCTGGAGCAGCCAGTAGCAGCGCCGGTGGAACGTCGGCAGGATCGCCGAGTGGACGTAACAGCCGTAGATGCACTGGGAGAAACAATAGGCGTTACATTGGGTCGATTGGTGAGTTGCTAGCAGAGTCGAGCTTACCTCAGTGCCCTGGACCTTCAGCTTCATGTGATCCTCGCGGGTCGTCTTGCCGTCCTTGCGCTTCTTCCAGCAGTAGCCGTCCCGTCGGTAGCGGACCTTCTTCCGCGAGTACAGCAGCATCGAGCCACTCTTGGGTCTGAGGAGAAGAAAAGGTCAAATTTTAATTTCCTAATCAGTCAAAACTTTATTTGATGCTAACACGTAGATATTTAAACAAGTTTAAAGTCTTTTTCCATTATGCTAAGGAAAACTTCTGCTTAACTAAAACTATTTGAACAACAAAATTACCCACTTAGCATTGTCAAAATTTTCCCACTTTTACTTCTCACTTTGCACTAATTTGCTCATCAACAGGTGCAATTTCCCTCCCCGAGCTCAAGAAGTGACCAATTACAGTCACGTTCGGGAAAGGCAAATTGCTCGAAACCTGCCGATGCCAATTTGCTCAAGTTTGCAACCTTGACTAACCTGGCAAGTGGAACCCCAACGGTACAAACTACGGGGGATGTTTGCGGCTACACCAGGACTAGTTTTCTGCGTTTTGTTCTACCCGGAGAAGGCTTTTCCCCGGAATTAATTAGAGGATAATTTGTGCAATACACACTCTCCGGGCGCGTAAGCACTTAATATCATGAACTGAGCACACACACACACATACGGTGAACACACACACACATATGGTACAAACGGATACACTTGTCGAAACTATTTGCTTTTACGCGCACTGTTAAAAATGATCAGTCAAAATTATCTACTAATTGTTTGATATTTCTTAAATTAATCAATATTGGAATTGGAGAATTAAACTAGTTTTTGATGATTTTTTTTCACAGTGCCCAACCCGGCGCGAAGCTCACTGGCTTCACACGGCGAAGAAATTCCGGGCTGCGCGCTCCGTTTCGCATATCATAATTTATTTCCGGTGGAAAAGTTGTGCACACCCCCTGAAACAATTTTCCCTTCGACAAAGTATGGGCACACCTCTATGTGTGTATTTTCTTGGTAAGGAGTTAATTATTTAGCTTGCGGGCCTTTTTGCAAAGTTATTTAACACCGGTTGGCGGATCACATTCCGCAAGTTGCTCCAAGATTCTTGGAAAAGTTGGTTGAAATTGTTCCGGTGGTTGAGAGGGTGCGTACAGTGAAGATGGGGTTAATTTATGGTCACGATTAGATTAGATGGAAACCAAAGTGTTGGGATGGTATAAAATTAGTTGCACACGAAAATATCATTCAACTTGAGGCTTTCATGCATGTTGCTATCGGATCATAAAGATTCTATTGGTTTAAATTTAGAATTGAAATATGAAAATAATTGAAAATTTTAGTATCAATTTGAATATTTTTTTTCAAGATTTATTCTAAAAATCTAAATCATTCAACGTTTTATCCTCTAAATTCAAACTTTTAATCACATCTATCCCATCCCCACCTTTAGGCGGGCTTCGATATAAAAAATCAGTAAAATTCCATTTTTGAACCAATTTTAAATCACTTCATGTAAAAAACATGAGATTTTCTCACAAAGCGACGTAAACGACATATGTTTTACTTTCTCTTTCGCTTAAAAAGAAACGGTAAAAATGTCTAATCTGTTTAAAATGCAAGTAACTGAAAAGTGACTTTTCCCATACAAAATTGTTAGGCTTGGCTTGAGTTGCTGGAGTTTTCTTCCAATCGAGTTATATTTTGCTCGGCGGAAAGTCAAAACTCAAAAGAAGAAAGTTTATCATTTGAAGAGATCGTAACGCAATTTTTATTTTGGAAAACTTATAAAGAAAGGTGAATAAAGAAAAATGAAAAAAGGAAAAAAGTAACAGCTCTTGACAAAACCTAGAAAAACAAATTATCATAGAATATTGTAATTCGATGAGTCAAACTGAGCAATCTAAAATCGAAGATTGAGCTAATTGTAAAAAAAAAGTCATAAGCAAGTATTGTAAGCAAACATAGTTTTACTTTAAGTTAGTGTTTATGTAAAAAGAGCGTGATATCAAAATGTCGAATATTTTTAACAATTTCAAAGCGTGAGTCCAAGAGCAAGTGAGTAATTCTCTGCGAAATCGGTTATTTTTTAGAATTTTAATTTTTTGTATTTTTAATCCGACTGAAACTTTTTTGGTGCCTTCGGTATGCCCAAAGAAGCCATTTTGTCCATATAATTTTCCATACAAATTTGGCAGCTGTCCATACAAAAATGATGTATAAAAATTCAAAAATCTGTAACTTTTTAAGGAATTTTTGATCGATTTGGTGTCTTCGGCAAAGTTGTAGGTATGGATACGGACTACACTAAACAAAATGATACACGGTAAAAAAAATGTGATTTTTATTTGACTTTTTGTCACTAAAACTTAATTTGCAAAAAAACACTATTTTTAATTATTGTTACTTTTTAATATCTTTTAGTGGACATAAAATGCCAACTTTTCAGAAATTTCCAGGTTGTGCAAAAAATCTTTGACCGAGTTATGAATTTTTTAATCAATACTGATTATTCAAAAAATTGAAATGTTGGTCGCAAACATTTTTCAACTTAATTTTTCGTTGAAAAATCAAATTTGCAATCAAAAAGTACTTCAGTGAAATTTTGATAAAGTAAACCGTTTTCAAGTTAAAGCAATTTTTGGGTAACTTTTTTGAAAATATTCGCACTTTTTATTTTTTTTTAAATTAATGCACATGTTTGTCCACTTTTGAAAAAAAAAAATTGAAAGGCTGAACAAATTCTCTATATTTTGCTTTTTTGAACTTTGTTGATACGACCCTTAGTTGTTGAGATATTGCCATGCAAATGTTTAAAACATTCAAATTAATGTTTGCCAAGTCTCACCCAAACAACCCACCATTTTCTAACGTCGATTTCTCAGCAACTAATGGTCCGATTCACAATGTTAAAAGTTGAAACATTTGTGAAATTTTCCGATCTTTTCGATGAAAATATTTTTAAAATTTTTGAATTACGCCTTTTAAAATGTCACCAATTTTTTTTAACCGTGTATCATTTTTTTCAGCGTAGTCCATATCCATACCAACAACTTTGCCGAAGACACCAAATCGATCAAAAAATTCCTTCAAAAGATACAGATTTTTAAATTTCCTGCATCATTTTTGTATGGACAGCTGCCAAATTTGTATGGACAATTATATGGACAAACTAATGATGCAAAATGGCTTCTTTGGGCATACCAAAGGCACCAAAAAAGTTTCAGTCGGATTAAAAAATACAAAAAAAAAAATCGAATGACCGAAATCTGAGAGAACTGCTCAAGTAATCAATCCAGTAGAAATTTTAAAATGTTATTTAAAATATATCATTGAACCATTTGTCATAACTTTAGCCTCCCTAAAAAAAAAAATGGAATTTTCTTAGGATTTTTTTTTATATTGGTCGTAGTCCCTTTCAAATTTCTGAATTGATTTACAAATGTTGAAAATATTATTACGTGATTGCTTCGTATGAAAATGAAAAAATGGACGCTATTCTCATATAAAAATCAACCTAATTTTTCTTGGTTAACCCTCTACTGCCCAAATTTTTTTTGTCGAGATTTTTTTATTTTTCCCGTGCTCAGGAGGTCATTTTGAGCAACTTTTGTTCTACGAAAAATTTACTTCTCTCAAAAGATCCAAAATTGATTGAAAAATTGATTTTTGGTGATTTTTTAAATCGAAGCCGGTCAAAAGGCGGGGTTGAGTTGCAGAGGGTTAATTTTTGCTTAATTTTCAATCTGATTTAAAGTATTCCTCATTTTCCTAAACGAGATTTTCAGGAATTTTTTGTTTTTCAAATAAAAAGATCAATAAAAAACTCTTTTAGCGGTTTAAAAGTTAATGCTGATTTCATCTTAAAGAAACTTGTCTGGAAAAATCACAAACCTAGAACAGATCTAGAGTTTTTTTAAAGGACCAACAAACATATTTTTTTTTTCACTTGTTTGAGTGTTTTTGAATACCCCTGACCTGAGGTTGATCAAAAATATCCAAAAAGCAAAAACTCCAGAAAAAATTATAAATGACAAAAATTTCAAATGAATGTTTACCGACTTGTGCTATAGCCAGGGTTGCCAGGTTGACAGATAAATCTAGGAATGCCAGATTTTTCATATGTCAGCCAGAATAATGATTCACCGTTCTCTTTGCCAGATATTGACAGATTGTGTCAGATTTTTAACTTTATGTTTATTATGAGCAAATTTTTGAAGCCTTCGCAAATATTTTTCAAAGTTTATATTGCCCTCCTCTTCAAAATCGGTTCAAAAAATCAGGAAATAAAAACTTTTTTTCAAAAAACTTTAAAGTTTAAATGAAAACAATTAGAAATGCATTTTCCTGTATTGATTATCATATTTAGCATGTTTGGGTTCATTCGAAAATATTTTGATTTTTTGTAAGATTACAATGTACAGTATACAAAAAAAATAAAATGAAAACAGAATATATTTTTCAAAAATAAGATGTAAATTCAACATTTTTACAATCAGTTTAACCATCAAATTCAGATGAACAGAACTTTTGAATAAATTCATGTTCTTTCTTCCCTTCACCATTCAGAATTGTTTAATTTCTGTCGTGCCAGATTTTTCCCGATTTTTAATCGATACTTAGCAAGATTTTTCTGATTTTGGCCTGGTAACCCTGGCTATAGCTCAAAATATGGCAGATTTCATCATTTAAATATTATCAGGAAAGAATATCTAAAGGAAATCCATAGTTGCAGTCTATATGGTTGTTATCTCGAAGTTGGAGATTGTTGTATATCGTGAAAGTTTTTTCAATATTTTAGGCTGCAAAAAAAAACTTGTGGACCAATTCGTGAGCTCATAAGGGAGCGTACTTTTATTACGTAACGCAGTTGGGGAGGGAGGGGAGAGTCGGAAGCCGTGTTACGCTCCATATATTTTTTTTTAGAATTCTAAAAAGTCAAATTACGTAATATTAGAACGCTCCCTAATCATATTATAAATATTCACAAAAATTGCTCATATGACCCAATTTATTTACAAAATTGCATTTATATCATACAATTCATTGCAGGATAAATCGAATCGATCAGAATACCAATCTGATGAAGGCAAATTTTGAAAAAAAAATATATTGACATAATTTTTCAAAGAAGAACTTCTGATACAAAATAGCTCCTTTGTTTTGATACCAAACACAATTAAGTTATCAACTTTACACAAAATGATGTTAAAAAATAAATTATGGCTTTTCATAATAGCGCCTAGAAGGGAATTCCTAACTGATTGAAAAAGCCTGTCCTATTGAAATTATCAAAATAGTAGTTTATGCAACAAGTTGCAAAAAGAGGATTTTTTCAGCACGAGTCGTACATTTATACAACGAGGTTCACCGAGTTGGATAAATACGAAGAGTGCTGAAAAAATCAAGTTTTGCAACATACAACATTTTTTGCAATTTCAAAAAACACACACTGAGTGAAATTTTATGTCAAATTTTCATGTATTTTGTCAATAAATCGTTTAAATCAAAAAAATGTTGAAAAGTGTTACTTTTCAAAACAAGTGATGAAAAGTTCAACTTTTCAGCACCCATTTGTGTGCTGAAAAGTAGAACTTTTCAGCATTTATTTTGAAAAGTGTTGCTATTCGATTCTGTTATTTTTGGTACAGAAAAGTAGGCTATTTCGTCGTTCAAGAATGACAGGAAAAGTAAGTAGTTTCACGACAAAATTGCAAAAAGAATATTATTCGAAAGAATAGGCAAAATTAAAACAAGGCAAAATCCCAAGTGTCTAATTAATTTGCTTGTTCAAAGCATTCACCAGCGACACATGACCAAAAATTAATTACGCTTCCCGAAAACTCACCCAATTTTCCAACATATTTTTTTTGTTCTCTGCTGATCTGGTCACATCGAGAGAAAAAAAACAACCCCCCTCATAAAGTTGTACCATCCACAGCATCCACCCACCCCACGAAAGCATAAGCCCTGTGTCAGCTTACGGAGTTCGTTGTTTTTGGCGGAGCTCGTCATAAATTTCCCAGCACCAGCAGCAGCACTAACCAGCCAGGACTTATGTTTGCACATATTTATTTGTGTGTACTTTTCCACCCTCTGGCAAAAGGGACCAACAGTGGACAGAGTAAAAATTATGTGGCCATTTTTGAGCCTCCAGTTCCAAAGCTGCTGAAGATTGCAACAGTGCGAAATAAAACTGCTTAAAATTACAACGTTGTCCTTGGGTGGCGATTGCACTGTGAAAAAAATGTTAATAGATTTTTGTTAAAAGTGACTTCAAAAATTAAAGAATCCTTTTTCGAGTTGATTTAAAATAAACGAAAAAATGGGAATAAAAGTAAACTTTTCACAGTGCCACCACGACCAACAATCATAAATAGGTCGTTTCGAGGTGTGAGGTTTATTTTGTTTTATATGGACACCGGGTGATAAAGTTTAATTAATATGTATTTGTGAGTGTAAATCATGCTTTTCTCGGGAAAGGGTTGAAATTATGGCACACTTTTTGGGACGAAAATCCTCTTCCAACTTCAAGGCAAGCAGACATAAAGATGTCGTCCAAAATAAATTCATAACTTGAGGCGGAATAAAGGGGTTTTCTGGGAGCTTCCCAAGAATTAATCAACCTTCATCTCAAAGTGTCCATTTAAATTTAATCAGAACCATCATGGGAATCGTCACGTAAAACGGCTAATAAGCTCGCTGGGCAAACAAACTGCTGGGGAAATTTACACCCTCGCGCGCTAAATTTTATGGCACCTCTTCCACGACGTGCCATAAACGGTGAGTCAACCGTCGTTCAGTAACAAGCGTTCATATTTTGAATTTTTATTTTTATGAAGCTCGTTTTCGCGATTTACAAACACGGTGTGACGACGCGAATCCACGTGTGTTTTAAGGTTTTTTTTGGGGAAGTGGTGTGTAACCGGCTTTATTGGCACCCCATTTTTCATAACTCTGAACCATAAAAAAACAGCGCGCGGTTGACGACCGTTTAAAAGTGACGATCTTGTCAGTTTCCCGGCTTCATGAAACAACAGGTGAAATTTTAGTTAATCGACTCACCTCGTTTTCACCTCCTTGGACTGCCACTCGGAATGTTTGTCGAAGCTGATGAGAATGGCGGCGATTTCCTGAAAGAGAAAAAAGTTGGATTGTTTTTTATTGGCGAAATTTAGATGTTTTGATCAAAGCAGGCTCGAAAATTCTTCAATTCAAACTTTTACAAGTTTTGCACAAAAAAGTCAAAATTCAAAGTTACCAAAAACATGTCGTCCGAAAACGTCCCTGGAGACGTCCCCGAAATCGTGCCAGAGCAGGAATCTCCTAGCTCCAACGCTCTCGAAGAGACTTCCGAACCTCAGCAACAGCCAGAGGAGGAGCGTAGGCCCGATGAGCTCAACGAAACCGCTCAGGATGATGCCATCCCTGAAGCTGAGCTCACTGCCAACGTTGAAGAAGACACCACCCCCGAGGTTGACCTCAACGCCACCATTTATCATGATACCCTCGACACCATAGAAGAAACGGATTTGGATCTCACCGACATCCCCAAAGACGACAAACCAGTTGACCTCAACGCCACCTTGCCGTACCTGGACGCCACGGATTTCCCCATCGCACAATCATCCACAGAAGCGTTCAGCGTTGAACTCACCAAGTCCAAAAGCCAGCAGGTCATGACGTCCGAAACCGGCGAGCTGATCGACCCCGACGACATCCCACCAGAAACCTCAACTCTCGTCATGAAGACGGAGCTGGGTCCGCCGAAGGAGGAACCCAAAGTCGAACCACCGTTCAAAAGCCGACGAGTGCAGGTTCCGTCCGCGGACATCACCAAGGGAATCTCGCAGATTGAACCGTCACCGAAGAAACCCCCCAAACGGAAGCTGCCCAATCCGACGCCCCAGAAGATCGGAGTGCTGGTTGGGGTGCCGTGTCGGAGGAGGTCCTCCATTAAACCAAAGTATGAAATGATCTTGCTAAGCTAGATCTCGTTACGAATTCTTCTGATCCGCAGCAGCGAAGATCTTCAAAAGGAGAAATTGAAACACTTGGCGGTGGTCTTTCTACTTTCAAGACTCAAAAACCCCATCAAGTGGAACACGGCGACCTTTGAAGAAATCCGATCCGTTGGCGATGCGATTGGTAACGATCAAGTGAAAACGAAGCTCGCCGTCCCCTACAAGGACAAGACCTTCCACATGGCCCTCACGGGCACCCTCGTCAAAGGACGGG